>NC_083579.1:3174767-3474767 GCF_027579695.1 Neoarius graeffei | reverse complement strand
CATTAATGCTCAGGTTAGCTGCTCATTAGCCGCAGTTAGCTCTCAGCGCTCTTTAATTCAGGATGTCCTGCAGTTTGCTGGATTTCTGCCGCGTTCAAGAACTCAAACAAGTCCGCGATTTTCTCTTCCACAGTCAGAAAAATCCCTCCACAGATGACAACAAAGAACAAACAGGTAATGCTGAGCCTAACTAGATAGACGGCAGGATTCAGGAATGGCGCATTTTAGTTAGCTGTCTAGCTAACCCCTTTTTTCAGTAACAAAATTTTCTATTATCAATAACTTTATAAATCGTGTATTTAGATGTTGAATAATTATAAATGTTGCTCAATAATCTAGTTAAAGGAATGACAACATTTTAACTGTGGAGCTAATTGTGTTGTTTGATAAGACTCACTTGAGTGAATCGATTCTTATGAACTAATAAGTTTCTACATGACTTTGATTGATTTGATTCACTACTTGGTGATTCATATGAATCAAGTTAAAACATTTCAGTTTGATTTGTTTGATTCATTTGACTCACTACTCAGTGATTTCTTATGAATCAAATTAGAACATTTATCTAGCTGACAAATAATGTGATTCGACTCACACTCGTGAGTCGATTCTTATGAACTAATGACTTTGCATATATTAGTACAGGAGTTTGATTCATTACTGAGTGATTCATATGAATCAAATTGGAGCATGTCAACATGAGCTGACGAATAGTGATGTGTGATGCGACTCACTAGTGAATCGATTCTTGTGAACTATTTTGTGCATAGATTAGTACAGGAGTTTGATTCATTTGACTCACTACTCAGTGATTTATATGAATCAAGCTAAACATGTCAACATTTAACTAACTGGCTACTAGTGAAGTGTGATACGACTCACTTTAGTGAACCGATTCTTATGAACTAATAAGTTTGTGCATGAGTTTGAGTCATTTGGATCACTGGGTAGTGAATCAAATTAATCAAACTCATGCACAAATTTATTACTTATTAAAAATTTAAAGGTTTAGAGTGCGTGCTGTGGCAAAATAAATGACTGAACAAACCATTGTACACACTTCAGGAACCTTTTTAACATTAGTAAAGTATTTAATGATCAATGAAAATGAATGGTACAGAAAATCTATATTCAGCATTCTTCATGGTGAGTAACAAAACCACTGACACTTGGAATGTGCAATCTGAGACACGAATTTAAGGTGTCCTTTTAATATAAAGTCAAGCTGAGTAAGCAAAAAGAAAATAGTCGTGATGTCATCATCAACGTGGTGAAAAAGACAATTAATGCATGCAAACTAGAGAGAGTAGTTCTTTATTAGTGATTGGGAATTGATTCACTAACACAGTCATTCATTTGTTCACTTCCAGAGTTTATTCTGCAGAATGCAGTTTGTCAGTAAACTGCTTTCACAGTCGGTGTACACTTAATGTATTCACACGCCCACTTGGTTATAACATCAGTATTAGAGTGGGACTGGGGGAGAGAGAGAGAGAGAAAAGTGACGCGAGTTCTGCTGCACTGCAGTGACTGAGAGATGGAGGGAGAGAAGGTTTGCCCTTTACTGAATGAGTCATCCTGTACAAGGGCACAAACGGATCACTTACTTTTTCTCAGAGAGAGAGAGAGAGAGAGGCAGCAGTAAGACAGTAGTGCTATTTTTGCATTAACATATAAGTGGTGTTTAAACACACACACCCTGTAGAGTACACAAAAGATGATTCTGATTCTAAAAGAATGTCTGTCTATCTATATGTCTGTCTTTATATCAGACCAAATGTATCTCTGTGTGTCTTTTTTTTTGTATCTGTCTGTCTGTGTTTCTGTAGACAGGGAACTGCTTCCCTGTCTACCTCTCTGTCTGTCTGCTTATCCGTCACCCTCTGTCTGTTTACCCGTGTCTTGACTTGTCTGTCTGTATGTATCTGTATATTAACACTCATTAGATGTAGTAGCAGAACAAAGAGTTAAGTAATTATATTAACAATCTTTTGCACAATTTGTAAAAACATTTTACAGCATTCTCTCTCTTTCTGTAGAGACAGAGTTAGCGTGGGATGACTCAGACTGGGGCTCCTGGGAGGCAGCAGAAACCAAAGAAGATGGAGCCATGGTCTGTGCTTTGTTTCTCTCTCTCTCACACACACGCATGCACGCACCACTGCTGACACATCAACGTTCAGTTTATGAGAATATAAGGGAATTTAAAAATAAGTCATAAATATTGGTTGGTTCGATAAATCCTGAGATGATTTGTTTCACACCATGAAAATTTTATAAAACATTCTCTCTTTCCATCTTTTATCATTTGTCATCCAGTTATCCTCAACATACAGACTGTTTATTGCTTCTTTTAAATCTCAGCTGAAAACTTTTCTTTTTAAACAATGTTACTACGTTATAAAGAGGCCTTCAGTGTGGGGAGATTGATTGATTGATTGATTGATTGATTGATTGATTGATTGATTGATGGGCAGAGAGAAACAGACAGACATAAAAAGATGGATGGACAGATGGCTGATCAGAGGGCAGGAGGGAGGGAAGGTGTGACGGATGGATGGAAGGAAAGAGGGACAGAGGGAGGGATGGAAGGAAGGAGGGATGGACAGACAGACAGACAGACGGAAGGAGGGACGGGCAAAGGGAGGGAGCAGCACCAAGGAGACGTATGAATGAAAAGATGTCTCTTTAGCATATAAGCTACAAAACAAATCACTTGAAGGCGGGGCAAAGGGAGGGAGGGACGGACGGAAGGTGGGGAAAAGGGAGGGAGGGACAGATTGATGAATAGATAAGTATTTACATTGTGTGTCTATCCTTTACTCTCTTTAATGTATTCTATATGGACGTGACTTTCTCCAGCCTGATGTCCAGCAGAACAGCGCCCCCTGGCTGCAGGACTGCATGATCGCTCTGTCACCGTGCTCAGACCTGCTGGTCATCGCTCGAGACCACAAGGCTGCATTCCTCTCTGGTATGTGTATACACACACACACACATGCGCGCGTGCGCATATTCATACACTGGAGGATAACTGATCTCCATGTTCTTTGGCAGCAAAATGGCAGACGGACGCCACCGGAAAGGAGGAGATGACGCTGGCTGTGACCTGGAGTGGCACACTGAGCTCTGAGGACGGGTGAGATGGGATGGAGGGATGAGATTAAAAGAATAAGAAGGAGAGAGAAATGAGCATGAAAGGGGAATGTGTAATAAAGTGGCAGAAGAAAAGGAGTTGGTCTTCAATATAATGAGGAAAAACAGCAGCAGGGAGATGTGTGAATGAAAAGATGTCTCTTTAGTGTATAAGCTACAAAACAAATCACTTGTAGTCCAAACGTGACGGTAAATGTGAGCTTCACTGCAGGTCACAGCTATGATTCTGTTTGAATTGAGAATTTAATGATTCTGATGTTTTTTGCACACAGAGAGTGTGTGAGTAGCGTCATCTGCATCCCACTGGCCAGCCAGAAGAGGTGACTATGCTTACACACACACACACAGATAGTCTATTTAGGTAAATATCAGAAACAAGCTGTTCACTTACACTTAACTCTGTGTGTGTGTGTGTGTGTGTGTGTAGGAGTTCTACGGGTCGTCCTGACTGGACGTGTGTTGTGGTTGGGTTCAGTTCTGGATACGTCCGCTTCTACACAGAGGTACCGTGACTTTTTACTACCTCTGACTTGTGTTTTTTACACTTTTGATAAAGGTGTGTGTGTGTATATATAGAGTGGGGTTCTCCTCTTGGCTCAGCTGCTGAATGAAGACCCGGTGCTCAGACTGAAGTGTCGCACATATGAGATCCCACGCCATCCTAGAGTCACTGAACAGGTACACACACTTTCTCACACACACACACACACACACACACACTCACACACAGTTACTGTACTAATCGGAAAGCACTAATGGGGGGTCAAAAAGGAAAATAAGCTACACCCATAGGGTCCAGAGTGCTAAGTCCCATTTAAATTAACAATTATCCAAACTAAATCAGATTACTGTCTTGAAAATAGATTAATGTACCGTATTTTTCGGACTATAAGTCGCACTTTTTTCATGGTTCGGCTGGCCATGCGACTTATACTCCGGTGCGACGTATATATGTTTTTTTTTTTTTTTTTTCACCGCGGAATAACTGGAGCTGATGCTGAGTCTGACGACAGCCACGCAGAAGAAGAGGAAACGGCGCTTCATCTGCCGCTGGAGTTGGCAGAGTTGTTCAGAAGCGACACCGAGGATGAGGAATTCAATGGATTTGCTGATTTGGAGTGAAATCATCAGCTTGATAAACTTGATTGACCTGTGTTTTATTATTAATGATAGGCCTATAGTTATTTAAATAAGTTATGTAATGATTTTAGGCAGTGCTTAATTTGTGAAGTGGGAGGTCCCAGAACGCAGGAGGTGGGTGGGTCCGGCGACTCAAAAAAAAAAAAAAAGGCGGGGGATGGTTTACTATAACTTTACACACATGCACTTATTGTGTGTGTAAAATAATAATAATAATAATAATATCAGACATTATGATCTTAGAAAACGCTTTAGTGACAAACAGTTACAGACAGTAATATGTCGTGATATTATATTATAAAATATAAATTTTTATTAGTCTATATATTAAATTATATATTACATTTATCTTCTAAAATAACAGACTGTACTCATCACAACCGGTTTATTTCACCATTGGAGATCAGATCACACAAGACATGCGTTAAATGACTCATTTTAAGGATTTAAGTAGGGGATTTAAAAGCGGTTGTTGTTGTTGTTTTTTTTCACTAGACGGTTGTTTTTACTACCGTACCCGTCTTTGGAGATGATATACCTATAGCCTACTTGACCTCTGATTTGATGAAATAAAATTCGACAAAAATGAAGAATGACCCTCCTCAATGATGACTACAGCTTTAATAACACAGATGAAAGAGCCATGGGGCGATAATAAGCCCTACCGGTAAAAATATTCTAAAAGCAAACTGATTAATGCATCAGTAATAGGCTACTAATATTAGTTATAATAATAATATAGGCTATTAGTAATAACGATAGTGATAGTATTAAAGATAGTAGTAGACATTTAAAATAATCAGACTAGGCTACTTACAGGGCAAAGGGCGCGTTATCACTGCTCAGCTGTTCGTTTATTAAATAAACAATGCAGTCGCGCAGTAACCGCGCACCGCTTATCAGATAGAATCACAGATTCTATGGATAGAATAACCCTTCAAAAAAGTGCGACTTATAGTCCGGTGCGACATATATATGTTTTTTTCGTCTTCATAATGCATTTTTTGGCTGATGCGACTTAAACTCCGGAGCAACGTATAGTCCTGAAAATACGGTAATTAACTGGTAGGATGTACACACACGTACACCATTATATATATTATATGGACAAGTGTTTTACTGGGAAATACGCCACTGGTATTTTTCATCCGAGCTCCATCGAGGACCTGGAGAACCAAAACCGGGACATAAATCTCTGTCACTCCTGAGGAAATCGATGAATTGTTTTGATAAGTTTGGGGATAAATTTTGTTTGTGAATGTGTTGATATAATGAAAAGAAAATCACATGTTGGCTTGAAGGTATGAAGTTTATCTTCTTGTGGTGAAAAATTCGCATTTTTCATACGAAATACATCACGGATCTGAGTGACATATTTCACTCCGATGATGTCACTCCCAGTGTTTTCCTGCTGACTAGAAGCGCGTTGTCAAAATGGGAAACCGGGTCAAAATTAAAATTCTTTTGATTAACTTGCATTTTCTTGTGGATGTGTCTGTATAATATAAAGGACATTACATAGTGGTGCAAAGATATGAAGTTTATCTTCTCGTGCTAAAAATATATTCACTTGTTCACTTCACTCACTCGTGAATATGTTCAACACTCGAAAATAAACTTCGTATCTTCAAGCCACTGTGTTTATTAATTTATATAAATATATTTGTGTGCATGTGTGTTGGACAGCATGAGGAGTTGAGTATTCTGTACCCAACAGCCCTGGTCACCATCGATGGCTTCAGCCTCTTTCAGTCTCTCCGTGCCTGCAGGAATCAGGTTGCTAGAGGTGTGTGTGTGTGTGTGTGTGTGTGTGTGTATATATAAATAAAATTACACATACAGCTCTGGAAAAAATTAAAAGTTTAGTTTATGTTTTGAATCTATTCCATAGCTGCTGCAGCAGGAAGTGATGTCGTACAGCCTCCTCCTCTTGCCTATAAGAAGTGGGGACTGCAGGACATGGACACCATCGTGGACCACAGCAGTGTGGGTACGGATTCGATTCTGGAGTGAAAAGAAACTGTGCTGGATCCGTATATCTGAAGGAGGAGGATGAAGAGCAAGACAGACTAAATGAACTGAGCTCTGGTTTTTATTCTCTCTCTCTCTGTCTCTCTCTCTCAGGCATCATGACTCTGAACGTGTTTGATCAGATGAAGAATGCCTCGATTCTCGGGGGTTTCCATGCCTCAGTAAAGGGCAGTCCTCCTGCCATGAGTCAGTATATAACAGTGGGAGGCGGACCCTTCACTGGGTTCTTCTACGCCGTGGAGGTAGGACATGTCATCCTCTAGACCAGGGGTCATCACCTGCCCTGCAGACTGCAAAGTATTTCACTGAGCTTCAAAAAAAAAAACTATAGCAGAGTTGTTAAAGGAATAAATAAAGCAGGTGGTAGTTTTCTAAACCTAATCTATCATGACTTCTGTTGCAGTTCGTCTGTTTGCGAGTGAATTTTATTTCGTTCCATGTTACTTCATTTAAATCGCGGTAGCATGAAGTGCTGTTAATTTAAGAAACGAAACACAACCACTTCAAATTGTCGTACTCATCGCCTCGGATTCCCAACCCTGCACGTTTCGGTGTTTTCCTGCTCTAACAAACATGATTCAGCTAATTAGGTGCTATGTTAATTACATAGCTGTATTTTCACATCTTACTGAATACACCTCATCTAGACTCCACATTTGGTTACTCCTGTGATTTGGTCCTCTTCTGGCCAAAGCAGTGACATGAAATCTGTTTTGTCCAACATTGTTCATAAAGTATGTGTTTCTCGTCTCTTTACCCCTCCACAGGGCAGTTCTCAGCCTCTCCTCTCACATGTTGCTCTCGCTGTGGCCAGTAAACTCACTTCTGCCCTGTTCAGTGCTGCCAGGTGTGTGTGTGTGTGTGTGTGTGTGTGTGTGTGGTACAGAATGACTGAATATAAAAGTGATTTAGTCCTCAGTAGAAAAATAAATATAAATGTGCGCACACAGTCGTATTATATTAAATGGACTGTAATGCTGGATGAATAATAGCACCAACGCTGCACAAACTGCAGAGTGATTCCATTCTTTGAAGCCATTCCCACCTGAGTTACCGTGGAAACCCCCTAGCAACATCATAGTCACCTCTTGGAAAACCATAGCAACAGTTTATATTCATCTTTTTTTTTTATCCTTTAACTCCTCCCACAGTTCTGAGCTATCAACACCAAACTAGCTACAGAATGTTTGGTCTCTTTTAAAGCCGACTCCTAACAACCATCTAACCACTACCTAGCAAAAACCTGACGACTCTTTATCCACGTAGCAACCTCCTGGCCAATTCTATGTAATTATAACATATCTATAGGACAATGATCATTTTTGAACAAATTGTTTATGTATTTATCTTGTAATGCATTGAAAATCTCATCATTTACACGCACATGTAATTCACACCAAATGTGTTAGCCGATTATTTAATTGGCTTGTCGTGTTAACGAGTCTTAAATCACATGTCCTCCGAAGGTCCTCATTCAACTGAAGATAAATGAATAGTTAGTATTAAGTGTTAGTTGCTGGTAGTGGACTGTCGGACCCTGTCGTGTGTTAATGGTATCTCCCATGCTGCCTGCTTTCAGCGGATGGTTAGGATGGAACAAGAACAAAACCGAAGAGGAGCCTGCTCAGAAACAGAAGCCTAAGGTGGAGCCAGCCACGCCCCTTCCTGTTAGGTAAGTCCGAATATGGTGTTCCGTAGTTCTGATTGGCTGTGCTGGATACGGGCTCAGAGTTCGCCTCTGTTTCTCATAGGTTCGGTCTCCCCGATTCCCGTCGTCACGGCGAGTCAATCTGTTTGTCGCCGTGCAACACCATGGCAGGAGTGACGGACGATTTTGGCAGAGTGACGCTGCTGGACGTGGTGCGCGGCATCACCATCCGCATGTGGAAGGGTGAGAGAGAGAGAGGGAGAGAGAGAAATGGAGGAGTGTGTGGAGAGACAGCAAGAGAGATGAAGAGAGCTGTGTGTTTTGTTGGTTGTGTGTGTAGGTTACCGTGACGCCCAGCTGGGCTGGGTGCAGGTGTGTGAGGCTCATGGAGACAGAGACTTGGCCACTTCACCCTCCATGCCCCGCCGCTGTGCTCAGTTCCTGGTGATTTACGCCCCACGCAGGGGCATCCTGGAGGTGTGGGGCACTCAACACGGCCCCCGGGTCGGGGCTTTTACTGTCGGCAAACACTGCAGGTACACACACGCGCACATACGTGCACACACAGTTTCACATGCACTTTTAATAGCATGACCATACAAACATACAGAATCACCAAAGCATATAATATTCATATTCTCCATGGCCCGCTCTCTCTCTCTTTTTTCTCCATCTGTTTAATCTTTTTCTTCTTTTCCCCCATCTCTGATCTTCTGTTCTTCCTCTCTTTCCTCATGTGTTTTGTTTAACTTAATTGTAACCCATATGTTTGTCTCTTTTCTTCTTAAATCAATCTTTCCTTCCTTCCTTCCATCCATCTATTTATTCATTTTTACTTTTTTACTTTTTCATTTTTCTCCCTCCTGTCCTCCCTGCCTGTCATTTCTTCCTTTTTTCCTTTCCTTCCTTGCATTTTCCCTTCCATTCCTTCCTTCTTTCTTATCTATCTCCCCTTGCCTTCCTGCCTCTTTTTTTTATTACATCCTCTCTTCTTTCTTTCTGCCTCTTTATCGCTGTATCTCTATCTTCTTTCTCTTTTCTGTCTGTCTCTATCCTTCTCTCTCTGTCGCTCTATCCTATCCTCTCTCTCTCTCAGGTTGCTGTATCCAGGTTACAGGTTAATGGGAGTGAACAGTGTGACCAGTCAGGGTTGGCACTTACACACACAGCAGGTGTGTCTGTTTGACCCGGTCAACGGAGTGCTACGTACCATCACTGTACCGTTCCACCTGGCCCTCAGGTACACACACACACACACACACACACACACACACACACACACACACACACACACACATATATACACGGTATATTTCACAAGCCACATCCTTTCCTGGATTCCTGTTGTAACAGTTTTGGTTATGAATGCCAGGGTTTTTTTTTTTTTTCCAGTAGCCTCTATTTTTTTTGAAGATGATGATTACCAATGTAATTTACTGAGAAGAAGGTAAAGATGTCCAGAATCATGTGTTAAGGACAAGTGTAAAGAAACACTGTAATAATGATTCAAATCCTCTGCTTATAGTGAGTGAAATTTAGATGGGTTTTTAACACAGGATAATATTTATTATTGATAAGAGATTTTTAATAAAATCTAACCATCTTTCACTTTTATGTCACACTGAACCAATTTAAGAACCCATTAGATGAGTCCTGGATGAGAGACATGTACAGTTTCCCTGTATGAAACACCCAGCCATGCACATGCAATAGTAAAAGTAAGCGAATAGCCCAAATCTAGAACAGGTGACAACAGGCAGTGCCTCTATAGCCTGATCACTGATGATGATGATGATGATGATGATGTTACAGTGATAAGAAGAGTGAGCGAGCCAAAGACATGCACCTGCTGAAAAGACTGACCGCTCTGCTCCGGAGCGCTGGTCCAGACCCAGGTGAGACTCTGTGTGTGTTGTGCTGTTCCAGGAAAATAATCAGCAGCAGGATGGTGTGACGAAGCTGAGTTCCACTTACCACCACGAGGTTGTTTAATTTCCTATAACAGCACAAAATTGTTTTATTCCTCTTATACCGCATTAACGTGGCATCAATTAGAATTGTTTATTTATTAAAGGACGACATATGGTACATTTTTATCCATTTATAGTTACATTTAATGTTGTGGAAGGTCTGAAAAACAACTTCCTGTTCTCACTTATGACCGCTTTAAACGTTCATCCTTCCCTCACCAGACTCTCTCTGTCTCTTTCCTCTTCCTTGAAGTTAATAAGACAGAAAAATACAGTTCATCATGCTACTGAGAAACTGTTTGAATTAAAAAAAAAAAGCTAAAATATAATTTGCTTTTTTTTTGTTTGTTTATGTTAATATTTGACCTTTGGACAGATCATCTAGAGAGCGAGGCTCAGAGTGTCCTGCTGGAGATCAAACACCCTGCAGTTAAAAAACAGGTCTCTTTCTCTCTCTCACGCGCGCACATACACACACACACACACACACACACACACACGTGTTTTCACAGAAATCTCTACATAATGTCTGTCCACTGAAAACCACTCTGATAAGAACGGAAATGAAAGCTCAGGAATAAATATTTAAAATGCACAACTATATAGCGTGAAATTCAACCTGGCTGTGTGACGAGACAGACGTGCAAGAAATTCTTCATAAAACCACTTTGATGGAGTTTTATACAACATTCTAGTAAGGGCACAATAGTAACAAGTAGTTCCGGTAATTTTACACTCTTCCGAGTTTTTTGTGACATTAATACTGAATCATATACAACTGTGTATTAGTGCCAGCGTAGATTTAAAAACAAAAAAAGTCCAATTTTAAGATTTAAAATCAGAAATTTCAAAAAGAAGGGGAAAAAAGCTCTCATGCTTCCTGGCTGCAGTGCATTCTGGGAAATGCAGTTGAAAGTCTCTTAGCGCTTTATTCTTTTATATCGTGCGATCGAGGTCGATGTTTTGCTCCATGGTGTGATGACGTTGATCCAGCCTTGCAAAGTGAAGTGATCTGATTCACTATTAATCCAAGTTTTTTCTTGCACATTTATAACTTTATCATTTCTGAGAATATCCGACGTTTTTCTCATAAATTTCCCACCTTAATCTCAGAATTTCTGAGATTTTTCATCGGAACATTACCCCTCCCTCCCTCCCTCAGCTCTGTATTTTTAACCTACAGTGTGGCCCTTATACTTTATCATAATCGTACCTCCATAGCTTGTGAAAAATTTCTCCGAGCTGTATGTTAAGTAATCATTACACATTTATAGAGCTTTTATGTTTATAAAATCAATTTGTCTGAAGAATTTTGAACGCAGAAACATTTACTAACAGAACTGATACTGAATTACTCCGTGTTTAAGAGCAAACCAGTGTCGGAGAAACTTCTCGTAAGTTCTTGTCTGTGTTACTGTTTTATTAACAGGCTCTGGAGTCTCTGCTGTCCAGTAAGAACGCTCCAGTCTCCTGTCTGATCAACATTACTCGAGTTTTACTGCAGAGCTTAGAGGAACAAGGTGAGGAGATTTCGCACTCGTACAGCATTCTGTGCTTTAAATTCATTCCTGTATTATTCAAGTCATTTCGTGTGTGTGTGTGTGTGTGTGTGTGTGTGTGTGTCAGACCCTGAGGCAGTGGATGAATCATTGCTACAGTTGTGTTCCTCTCAGCTCAAACTGCTGCAGCTCTACACTGACGTTCAGCTCCTACACTCACCTGATACCTCACCCACTCAGCCTGAATCTGTGAGACACACACACACACACACGGCCTCATTTATCAAGCTTTTAGTATTTGCAGAGACAGAAAAGTAGTTTCCATAGCCATGTTGTTGAAGTGAAAGTGCATCACCCTCACACACCCTAACCCTGAACATTCATCCCCCGCCCCCCGGTCTCAGCTCTCAGTGCCTGGTATTGAAGATGACCTCGCTCGAATCGGACCGGTCCTGCGGCGTTATGCAGAGCTGAACTCGCGCCCTTCTGTGTCATTCGCTCAGGACGAGGCGGGGCCGCTGCCAGTCAAAACCTTTCTGTCTCAGTTAGTGTGTGAGGGCGGCGAGCTGCGACTCATCAGAGGCTCTGATACTGACTGGACACAGCTAGGTCTGGAAACACACCAACATTCATTTCTTTCTTTCTTTCTTTTTTTTTCAACTTGGCTCACATTCTACTTCGAGTTTGATATTTTACTTTCTGTAAAACCCTACTTCAGTGTCTTTATTGATATTGTCTAGTTTAGTGTTTGTCCTGTTATGCTGCGTTCACACTTATACCGGTACGAAAGTGGTATAACTGTATCGATACAAAGTATACCGGTACAGTTTAGTGCATCTGTCCACACTAGCGAGAAATGTTTGCAGTTTTCTTTCACGGTAGTTGAAATGCGCGTGCGCGAAATGTTTCCGTGGTTACCAAGTAACTTCCTTCCGAGAATATATGGCATCCGTTATTTCGAGATCTCGAGGAAACAAAACAATTATTTCATGATCTCAGCTGGATCACTGTATCTCCGTCGGTAGAGACGAAGCCGGGCCAGTCTTCTGCGGAGGTGCCGCGGACTAATTTTGAAATTATCCCTTATTAAAAGGCTTAATGCAATCTCTCCCTGTGTCAACCCCTGATCAAAATATTGCCTTATTAGGTGATCGATTATTCCAGACATTCTAATGACCAAAGTTGCGTCTATACAGAATGAGAAATAGCCCTGAAGTCAGCATATCACAAGTCTCTTGGCGCACCTGAATGAACCATTTCTCAGCTGTTTACTCGAGATCATGACATAATTTTGTTTTCTCGAGATCTCGAATTAGTTGTGTTGTTTTCTCGAGATCCTGAATTAATTATGTCGTTATCTTGGGATAACAAGGTGAATAAAAAAAAAAGGATTATATGAAGGGCCTCTCTCGGCTTCCGTACGGATGAAACAACGTGTGTGTGCTTTTTGTTGGCAGTGTACAGTCTGTATTTCTGGTGGTCATTTATTCAGTCGAATCGTATAAAACGCGCGAGGCAGTTGAGAAAGAAACAAATGAATCTCCGTTCTTCACTATTTTATTCAGCGAAGACACCAATTGAGGTGTGTGACTTTGCGCATTATATTTGTATCGATACAGAGCCGCTTCATCTGTCCACACTACAGCGAAGCGCTACAGTACCAATACTGTACCGGTACGAAACCCATACATTTGTGGGTTTCGTACCGATACAGTTATACCGCTACAGTACCGGTATAGTTGCTAGTGTGGACAGGTGTTGCGGTACGAAAGTAGTTTCGTATCAGTACAAAATCCCTAGCGTGGACAGGGTATTAGTGTTACCATGGTTTATCAGTGTACTGTATTGTGTGGTGTGGGTTTTTTTTTTTTTTTTTCCTTTGGGGACGGGAGGATTTTTGAATGTCATGTCAGCATTTGGAGTAGCACCCCACCCCCAAACCCCTGAACACATGAGAATTAATAAACTCAGGTGAAACAGAAAAGGACAGTGTTTACCAGAGACCATAAGACAGATTTTTTTTTTTTAAATTGTATGTAAACTAACGTTGAAGTAGTTTGAACCAATTAAAAAATTTTGCCTGGTGCTGTTGGGTCTTTGCCTTGCTATTTTTTTTTTTTGCATTACTTTGTGACTCCTTGTTGCAAACAAAATGTAAATTAATGAATTAAAGAAAATAAATTGTGTGTGTGTGTGCGCGCGCACACTTGTGCTTTAGGTAGCTTCCTGTTTTGGGGATGTCTTTCTGGGCAGAGTCCACTGGAGCGAGTGTGTGAGACACTACAGCAGAGTGGCATCAGCCCTCAGCAACTACTGGTGAGATGATGATGACGACAATGACATTAAAGTTGACGATCATGAGGACAGTGACGACTGATGACGACGTTGACAGTGACAACGCCACTGACGATGACAACAAAGACGTTGGTGGTGATGATGATAAACCTCCTAAATCCCCCTATTCAGGCAACCGCGATGACATTTTAGTTTATATCACTTAACCATTTAGGTCTCTAAATCTTTGGGTTCTACCATTTATTTATAGGCGAATGGTTTTTTTTGTTTTTTCCCCCCATGTAGTTCTATATTAGAGGTGCTAAAATCTTTAACGTCCTCGCTTACAAAAGTCACAAGTTTAATGGTTATTAATATTATTAGTTTATTAAATAAAACATCAGTTTAAAGTGGTTTTGTTTTGTAGTGATGCTTCATGGTACTTCTGTTTATGTTTGTTTTCATCAGCACCATGGATGCTGAACATATGGGATGCGTTTGAAATTACAGTAGAGAATAATCTAGGCATCACCCATATAGACAAAAATCTGTTATAAAGCATATTCAATCTGACGTCATGACTATATTTCATGAAAATGATTCATTTCTGTGTAAAGGTGAACTATTTATTTTAGCTTTTATGAAATCTGTTCTATTTCCTAGCATGTTGATTGTGTGTTTTTCAGTCTCTGCTGCTGACGGTGTGGTTGAACAGAGAGAAGGAGATCTTGAAGAGAGCAGATGCTATTAGGAACCTGCACACACTCCTCAACACACTCAGCTCTATGAAAGGTGTGTGTTCTGTTTAAACCTCTGTTAGATCTGTGCCCAGGTTCTCTTGTGTTCTGTGACCTGTTTCTTATTGTGTGTGTTAGGAGCGGTGGACGAGTCATGGGATGTGCAGTGTGTGTCCCCCTGGTGGCAGCAGGTGCGTAACGCTTGCATTCAGTCGGAGAACGCCGGCGCCGCCCTGCTGGCTGCACTTGTTGCTCACCGTGCTGCCAAGAGCTCCATTGCAAACCTGGCAGAGAACAAGGTAGTGTGTGAGAGTAACATTTACACCACAACACTGTTGAGTTCTGGATTGTGACTGGTCAGATGGTGTTAATTAATTTCTATAACAGCTCCTTAATCAGTAGTGGTTAGCGCTGTCGCCTCACAGCAAGAAGGTCCGGGTTCGAGCCCCGTGGCCGGCGAGGGCCTTTCTGTGCGGAGTTTGCATGTTCTCCCCGTGTCCGCGTGGGTTTCCTCCGGGTGCTCCGGTTTCCCCCACAGTCCAAAGACATGCAGGTTAGGTTAACTGGTGACTCTAAATTGAGCGTAGGTGTGAATGTGAGTGTGAATGGTTGTCTGTGTCTATGTGTCAGCCCTGTGATGACCTGGCGACTTGTCCAGGGTGAACCCCGCCTTTCGCCCGTAGTCAGCTGGGATAGGATCCAGCTCGCCTGCGACCCTGTAGAACAGGATAAAGCGGCTACAGATAATGAGATGAGATGAGCTCCTTAGTCATTTAAATGTGGATTTTTTTTTTCCTTTGAATATGTCTCATCTCATCTCATTATCTCCAGCCGCTTTATCC
Organism: Neoarius graeffei; assembly: GCF_027579695.1. Classification (NCBI taxonomy): domain Eukaryota; kingdom Metazoa; phylum Chordata; class Actinopteri; order Siluriformes; family Ariidae; genus Neoarius; species Neoarius graeffei. Next base: position 3,459,470 of record NC_083579.1, on the reverse strand, counting down.
TTCTACAGGGTCGCAGGCAAGCTGGATCCTATCCCAGCTGACTACGGGCAAAAGGCGGGGTACACCCTGGACAAGTCGCCAGGTCATCACAGGGCTGACACATAGACACAGACAACCATTCACACTCACGTTCACACCTACGCTCAATTTAGAGTCACCAGTTAACCTAACCTGCATGTCTTTGGACTGTGGGGGAAACCGGAGCACCTGGAGGAAACCCATGTGGACACGGGGAGAACATGCAAACTCCACACAGAAAGGCCCTCGCCGGCCCCGGGGCTCGAACCCGGACCTTCTTGCTGTGAGGCGACAGCGCTAACCACTACACCACCGTGCCGCCCCCTTTGAATATGTCAATAGGAAAATTTTGTGTGTGGGTGTAGTTGCAGTCAGACTGGGAGTGTGTGTCGCTGGAGTTGGAGCAGTGGGTGGTGTGTGTGCGCCAGCTGGAGGATGTGCTGGCGTTGCAGACGTTGCTGAGTCTGCCGTCTCCTCAGGGATCACCAGGGGGTGCTGTTCAGCGCTGCTCAGTCAAAACACTGCTGGAGAGTGGAAGAGGTGTGTACACACACACACACACACACACACACACACAGAGAACTTTGTGTTTGACTCCTGTTTATAACACTGTTCCCAAATCCTCATCACAGTGTTCAATACTTCATCAATTCAGATTAAGTTTTTTATGCGGGTCGACATGCCTGTAGATATCAGGAACACAGTTTACCCACAATGCTCTGCGACATGATGCAGTTTTTAGAGCAAATGGACGATGAAGCTGTTGAGTGTAAATGAGCAAAAGACACATTTCCCAAATATAACAATTTCTCTCCTTTTTGTTTCTCTGTTAATTTTGTTCCTTTATTTCTTCTTCTCTCGCTCTCTTTGTCTCTCTCTGCCCCCTTTGTTTCTCTCTTCTCCTCTTCTCTCTCCATTTCTCTTTGTCTCTCTTTCTCTCCCCTCCTGTCTCTCACTCTCTCTTCTCTCTCTCCTCCTCCTGTCTCTCTCTTTGTTTCTCTCTCTCTCCCCTCCTCTCTCTCTCAGGTGGAGTAGCGGACAGTGTGGCGAAGCTGATCTTCAAACAGGACGTCATTCCTGGAACACTGAAGGATATTGTGGAGCGGCGGCTGAGGGAGCAGCGTGAGGAACAGCGGACAGAGGAGAAGGATTCCCTACACACACTGGAGGGTAACTACACTTCCTAAGCATCTGCTCTGAGTGCACTAGTTCAGCAGGTGGTTCAGTCCTGTACACGGTTTCAGTATCTGTATTTTTATTACATACCTCCTGCTGGTGTGTGTGTGGACGTTCAGGATGGTTCTGTTTGACCCGAGTATGTTGGTGTTTCAGAGCTGCTGGTGTGTGTGTGTCAGCGGTTCCCCAACTCTCTCTCTCCAGATGTGTTGTGGGCTCACTGTTGTTGGGAGTATGTGGTCCAGTGGAACAGAGACCCTGAGGCAAGCTTCTATCATTCTCTCTCGCTCGCTCGCACTCAGAAGTGACTAAATCACTTAGTTTATCTCTACTATAGAGCTGTTACTTGTGGGCGTGGCCAGTCCAGAGATAAAAAGTATCAAAACCTAGATTGTATGGCCCAGCCATCTCTGCTCCTTCCTTGCTTGCTTTTATTTTTCTTTGTAATAAGATGAAACCATGGTTCTAAGTGTTTCTGTCATTTGTGTGCATCAAAAAGTAAACAGGAACTAATTACACACGTGAGCACACATGACACGGGATTGGTCTTAATCATCATTCTGGTATTTGTATTTTCATTCATATGTATTTATTTAATAAGTCGTGTGTGTGTGTGTGCGTGCATGTGCTGTAGGTGGGCCGGTATCTGGAGTGGTCTGTTGAGTATCTGAAGATGATCTCCAGTCCTCACATTCAGTTAGGTGGGACATTTTTTTTATTTTGGACACAATAATAAATCAAATGCTTCATTTCATTCCCGGTGACGTCGATCAGCCAGGACAGGTTTGGTGTGTGAAGTTGTTCAGTTTCAACACGTGAGACGAGATTTATTCAAATAGCAGACATTCATTAAGCCGTTTGATTTAATAAAGTACAAATTCCTATTAGTCATGTTATTTTCATCTGAATCATTTCAGGCTTTAGGCCACGCCCCCTACCTGAGTCCTGTGCTTTGTGCTGAGAATAAAGAGATGAAGTTACGACTGTTTTTAACTCTGGATTCTTCTTTTTTTTTTTTTGGTCCAGGTTTTTTAGGCATCAATGCTCAACTGGTAGACATATAGTTCCATGATTTGTGAGCTATATTAGCCTTCGGTATAAAATTAAAAAGGAAAAATGAGAAAATTAGACACTGAATATGTTGTGTCTTGGTTGATATTCAGTATTTGGGCAAAGAGGAATATTGTGTGAATTTAATCACTCGCGCACGCTCTCTCTCTCTCTCTCTCTCTCTCTCTCTCTCTCTCTCTCAGGAATCTCCACCATGATGTGGAACACATTTATCGTGAAACGTTTCTCTGCAGCTGCCTTCTTAATGGAAAAGGTGTGTGTGTGTTTTCTGATGCATATCTGCATAGTATTTCAGAATGTTGCACATGTGAATTAAGGTGTGTGTGTGTGTAGGTGGGAAAATCTCCAAAGGACAGACTCTGTAGACGAGTGAGTAATCGGGGCTTTTTATTGGAAAATTGCTCATTCTGTTAACGTCATGTCTTTGGTCCTAACGTGTGTGTGTGTGTGTGTGTGTGTGTGTGTGTGTGTGTGTGTGTGTGTAGGATGTAGGAATGGGCGATGTAGCCGTGACCAGTTTCCTGGGCTCCTGTGTACAGCTCCTGCAGGCTCTGATGGAGGTCTCGTCTTCCTCCTTCCTTCTTTCTTTTCCTTTTCTCTCCAAAGTAAGAACTGAGCCTTGGGAAAACCTGCACGCAGGACTGATTTTATGTTTCTTTTAAGGAGACACTAGAAGTTCCCTTAAAAGTGCACTGCAGTGCTGAGAAATGAAACATGGCCAAGGCACAACAATTTCAGCACGAGTTTTGCAGGTGGTTTTACTAATGCAGCTGAAATGCCTGACTGATGCTTTATTACTTACACATGATCTTATTCTTGTTCAGTTAGTGTTTAGACGTTGTCCCAAAGCAGCCTCGGCGTCATATCAGAGTCCTAATGCTGGACGTCTTTCAGTTGAAAGTGCTTTTCGTTTCTTTAATTCTGCCTCACTGCTACCCTTCATTTGCTCCTTAACTCCTCCTTCAAGGAAAGCTGGATAACGCACTCGGAGGAAAGCACTATCTGCCCTCTTCCACATCCATGAACTCGCCTACGATTGGCTAGAAATGTATGCCCCGCCCACCTGTCTTTCTTCCTGGCCACAAACAGCTGTGGAATTGTCTCGATTCGAGTTTGTGATCTTCCTTCCAACTAGAGAGTTGATTAGTTAGGATTGAGGATGTAGGATCGAGGACTTTATTATTATTATTATCTCTTTTCCACCCCCCCACCCCCCCAATGCACTTCCTGCCTGGTAGCCATGTTGTTTAGTCTCTACTGTGCATGATGATGAATGGGTGATGTGATGAATAAACTGTGTGTGTGTGTGTGTGTGTGTGTGTCAGGCGGACTCGGGGGTGGAGGAGGTGACCGTGCCGGAGGTGTGTGTGGAGGAGGTGTGGGGCAGCGCTGAGGGTCTGGCCTCTATAGCGGAGTTAGCGCTGCAGCAGAGGGCGGTGCATTACCCGCTGGTGCAGCATCACTGCCTGTTAGCGTCACTGCTGCACGCTGCCATGAGCTTCTCCCTGCGCCTCAAACCCCTCAGCCTCTTCGACACCAAGGTGTGTATTTACCTGTTCGATTCAAGACATTTAGTAATGTAAGACCTACTGCTTCTGGATTTCTTTTTAATTAGATTTGCCTTTTCATAAAGAATTCATCTTCAGGCATTTTATTATAGTTTTTAATTAATTTTAAAGTGTGTGTGTGTGTGTGTAATGTGTTGTCTGTCCTCTCCTGTAGGGGAAGAATGCCTTCTTCAGGGAGCTGACCTCGATCCAGCTGCTGCCCAGCGGAGACATGGACCCCAGTCTGGTGGCTGTCCGACAGGAAGTAAGCCACATCTCGTTCCCAAGTCAGTTTTGGCTCTTTGTGAGCATGTATTGCACTGTGTGAGGTGTGTAAGGCATGTTAACTAGCTACACAGGTTAGCCAACTAACTAGTCAGGTTGTGAAATTGATAACTGAATCCTTTTAGAACAAATTGTGTTTTAATCTGTTCTTCGTGTACATGTGTATTATGTAAGGCTGAATGAATTGGAAAGAAATAATTTGTGTGTGTGTGTGTGTGTGTGTGTGTGTGTGTAGTTTCTGCTGAGTGTCTTGACAGCCTGGGTGAAGGCTCTGGGTGTGGAGGAGGAGGAGGATGGGGGAGGAGGAGGTGTGTGTGGTAAAGCAGGAGTCAGGGAGCAGGTGTGGATGGAGACGTGTCTGGAGCTCGCCTCACTGCTGCAGATCAACACTGATGTTCTGCGTAGACACCTCATCTGTGAGCTGTATAACCAGGGCCTGGACCTGCGCGCAGAGGAGGTGTGTGTGCGTGTGTGTATACACACACAAATTACAGAGCACATTCATGGAAGAATTATAAAAGTACAAAAAAGATGGAGAAAGAACGAAAAGTAAAAACAAATGGTAGCTTTAAGTGCAGCAAAATTCTGTGGGTTTAAAAAATTTTGAGAGAAACTGAATTAAAACGAACGCCACATTGATGTAAACATGGCATGCAGGTGATGCACACACTGCTGATGGACACACACTGCTGATGGACACACATTCAGGATGATATAAACAATGTTTTTTAAAGTCAGTGAACAAACCAGAATGGTCAAGGTACAAGTGCACAATGTGAAATTACAATTCCTGTCACAGTGACATCCCGCCCTTCCGTCCATCCGCCCGCCCATCCATCCAGCCCACGCCACTCATCCATCCATCCCGTCCATCCATCCGTGCGTACATCCCGTCCGTCCGTCCGTCCATCCGCGTGTACATCCCGTCCGTCCGTCCGTCCATCCGCATGTACATCCCGTCCGTCCGTCCGTCCATCCGCGCGTACATTCCGCCCGTCCGTCCGTCCATCCGCGCGTACATTCCGCCCGTCCGTCCGTCCATCCGCGCGTACATCCTGCCCGTCCGTCCATCCGCGCGCGCATACATCCCGCCCGCCCATCCCGCCCGCCCGTCCACACGCGCGTACATCCCAGAGTAGCCAGTTGATCGACTCCATGTCTTTTGAACTGTGGGAGGAAACTGGAGACCCGGAGGAAACCCATACAGGCACAACGAGAGAGCATGCAAACTCCACACAAAGACCCCAGTCTATCACAGAGGTTGAACACAGACCCTTCTTGCTGTGAGGTGACCGTGATCACCACTGTACCATTGCGCCACCCTGTGACCGATCCAAGTGATTTTTAATTTCTGCATAGAAAATAATTTCCATTATGTCTTTTGATCTGTTATTCCAATCTCTAAACAACATGAAGAATTATAGTTCATTAAAAATTTCATTTGAAAAACTTATCTGACGAAATCTAAGAGAATGTATTCGTTCTAATCATATTACTGCAGTGATTGCAGTTTCTACAGCTGTAATTAGCCACATGATTATTGTGCCATGTTCTATATTTATCCTCAAGTGTGTCGGCCCGAAGTGTAGAACACTGTCACTCCAAACAGTGCCCTGATCAGCTTTTATTGTTTACTTAGCTGCACTGCTTCATGGCTGTAAATGGTGATAACATTGTTGTTACATTATTTTTTTCTAGAATAATTGCTTTGTACGACTGGAATTCACTTTTTTTAAAGGGGTTTTTGAGCGAATACGTTCTGCTGAGAGGGCAGTATTTGTAATGTTAATTACTGCCTCGGTCTCGTATGATATCTGACCCGTGAGCTCCCTCTAGAGGGACGTTTTCAGCCCCTCTGTGTCTTCAGCTGCCTTTTATTTTTGAATGGGGTGTGAGCTTGGACCCTGCATCTAAAAACTATTCTGATCTTGTTATTGAGGCTGAGTTTATCTGGTTATCTTCATCAACACGACTGTGTAAGTTAAACGAGACTGGCCTGGTTGTTTTAGTGGATTGTCTCATGTCTTACTTCCTGTCATTTCAACTGCAAACATTTCCTTCCTGGTAATCTTTTTGGTCATGTTTTTTTTTTTTTAAACTGTTTTTCTTGTTCTTTGCTCGTGAAAGCTTCTCTAACTCTTTCAATTTGTTTTTAAACGCTAATCGTTTTTTCATCAGAGTACTCTTGGGAGATTTTTTGTTGTTGTTTTTGCCTCTTCGAGTTCCTGAAGAGCTTGAAGTTCCAGCTTTTGTTTCTTTGCTTCCTCTGTGAGGAGTAAGAAGGGATTTTTTTTCTTCCATTTTTCATCCTTGTGGTATCTTGCCCCCCTCTAGTCGTCCAGTGCAATGAAGATGTAATTTCAAGTCCTTCTGATAGTCTATTTAGGTCTAACAGACAGACAGGCCACACCCACAGGAGACAAACAATGGCTACACTTACATGCAGCTTAATAATCTGTTTATAACCCGATTGAGAGCTAATAAATAAATAAACATGCATGTAAATATCTTCAGGGGAATGAGTGCATGTGTTTCCTGTGAGAAAATGGTTCGCATTACATTTTTAACCTTTACATTCAAACTTGTGAAGACGTTTTAGTCTTTTTGAGAGGTTGGATGGTTGAGAGAAGCAACATTTTGATCATGATGCCGAGATATGATATTGAGCATTGCTTACTCTCTCTCACACACAGGTGATGTTGGAGGTGGAAGATAAGGATGTGTTGGGTTCTCAGCTCTTGGTTCTGATTGGTCAGCGCCTGGCCTACTCTTTGTTTCACTCTCAAACCCAGACCAAAGCCTCCATGGAGCTCCTGGCACGTCTTCCCCCCACCCTCTGTACCTGGATCAAAGCTATGGTGAGCTTCAGCTAAACAACTAAACACTCATGTCTGCTGTGGGTACATTAGCAGTGCAGTGTGCAGGACGAGCAGGAGACTTTAAAGCATATACTCAGAGCCATGGACTCACTTTTTGTTTACAAATGCTTTGAGACCTCAAGAATGGCACAGGAATAGTTTTAAGCGTTAACAATAAATCTAATATAGTAATTTTTACGATTAAAGTGATTTATATAGGTAGCGGTCTGAGTGAATGACCTTGACGTCCGTAACGTCACAGCAGGAAGTCTATCGGTCTCATCGCCATTTCCGCTATACTAAAACACAGAGCTGACTGCAACTCCGATCCTCCATTTTGAGCTAATTTATCGCCATGCCACATAGATGTGTTGCTGGCCGGTGCAGCAACACGACAGAAGGTGGATTTATGTTGCATTCATGTCCCAAGAATGTTCAAACTGCAAAGATTTGGAGGCGTTTTGCGAGAAGTTCACGGGCACATTGGGCGCCTACGAAGTGGTCTCTCCTCTGCTCTGCACATTTTACTGAAGACTCGTACGAGACCTCTGATCTGTTGAGGAGCGTTGGTTATAAGCCCATATTGAAAGAGGGTGCAGTACCAACAATTAAATGAAAAGAAAACTACAAGAAAAGCAAAGTTTTTATTTTATTTTAAGAAGGAAAGTAAGATCAGTCGCACCAGTTCTCCTGGAGTGTGAGCTGAGGGTTGTTGGTAAAACCTGGGATGGAACAGAATGGGACATATCGCTCGGGCAGTGACCTCCCCATGGTTGTTGCTAAAACTGGTGACGTCCCGTCCCGGGTTTTAGTAATTGCCTGAGCCGAGCAGTAATGGCGGAGTATTCAGTATGGAGAAAATGGAGAATGAGTGGACCAGCCATCTGATTTCTGCACTGGATATACTTGCCTCAGCAGCAATATCTCACCCTTACGTGGAAGAAGCGAATGAACGGAGAACTGACCGAACAACTGAAAGTCAGATTGTTTTGAAACAGTCGGCCACAAGGTCGGTCTTGAAGTGAGAACACAGACGGGTAAGCTCCAACTCTCGTTTGGATACAAAACAACAAGAACCACTTGTTGTTTACCTGCATTTAGATTAATCCATGTAACTTGTATTGTGTGTTTAAGTTAGCGGTATAAGATTATTTAATTTGCTTCAGAATGTGATTCTCAGTTCATCTGATTATTTAATGAGCCTTTTACATTTTATAAGTGAAAATGGATGCGTGTACATGTATGTTGCGTAAGTTATAACACCCATCCTGTTTTAATGAGAGTCAACCCACAATCAATGAAGTCAAATCAGTCTTAGTTGAGCGAGTCGGTAACGGGATTTCTTACTTTTCACCATAAATTTTTATTTATATGACTTTGGTCTAAAGCTGTAAAAGGCCTCGGCCTTAAAACCAGTTCCCGCTGTGACGTCACGCACTCAGGGCTGGCTCAGCGGGGCAGCTCCAATCACAACTTTGTGGTCGATTTGAGAGTTAAAATATATATATATAAATATATTTAAAATTCCCATTTATGCAGCATACATGAATATAAGCGTCGGTGTAGCAGATACTCAGCCTCATGTCAATAAATAACACTTTTAGACCAATAATGTAAACTGCACAAGTTTACCATCAGACATTTTTATCACACTTTTTTTTTTTTCGCAACATGGATTTAATAGTCAAAAGAAATACTCCTATATCAAATAGATAAGTGGTAATTATTATATTTAAGTTCACTCCATAAAAATGCAAAGGTCTAAATGGTGAATTATGAATCTTAAAATGAAATTATAACTCATTCTTGCCATGTGATGGTTGTTTATAAGCTGGAGAAAAACAACAACTGTGAATCTATGCGTGGATTGCCAATTTTTGATTTTATTTTTTTGTTTGGTGTGAAAATCGTGGTGTATTAGGGCAGCTGTATGTAAAAAGGAGGGCTTTTTAATTCCTAGAAGAAAAAAAAAAAACAACTCAATTTCAGAGATTAAAGTCACAAATTTCAGAGAAAAAAACTTGGATACCCCTCCTAGAACTGCCACCTTATTGTGGTGGAGGGGTTTGTGTACTTGAATGATCCTAGGAGCTATGTTGTCGGGGGCATTACGCCCCTGTCAGGGTTTCCCAAGGCAGACAGGTCCTAGGTGACAGGCCAGACCAAGAGCAGTTCACTAAAACCCTTATGGATACTAAATCAAGGACCGTGACATCGCCCAGTATGGCGCAGCCGGGGCCCCACTCTGGAGCCAGGCCTGGGGTTGGGGCTCGTATGTGAGCGCTTGGTGGCCAGGCCTTTGCCCATGGGGCCCGGCCGGGCTCAGCCCGAAGAGGTGACGTGGGCCCGACCTCCTGTGGGTTCACCACCCACAGAGGTAGCAGTAGGGGACTGGTGCAGTGTGGATTGGGCGGCAGTCGAAGGCAGGGGCCTCGACGACCTGATCCCCGGACACAGCGGCTAGCTGTTGGGACATGGAATGTCACTTCGCTGGGGGGGGGGGGGGAGCTTGTGTGGGAGGTTGAGAGGTACCAGCTAGTCGGGCTCACCTCCACGCACAGCTTGGGCTCTGGAACCCAGCTCCTCGAGAGGGGCTGGACTCTCCACTTCTCTGGAGTCGCCCATGGTGAGCGGCGGCGGGCTGGTGTGGGCTTGCTTATAGCTCCCCAGCTCAGCCGCCATGTGTTGGAGTTTACCCCAGTGAACGAGAGGGTCGCCTCTCTGCGCCTTCGGATTGTGGAGAGGGCTCTTGCTGTTTGTGCCTAGGGGCCAAATAGCAGTATAGAGTATCCGGCCTTCTTGGAGTCCCTGGGAGAGGTACTGAGAGGTGCTCAGACTGGGGACTCCATTGTGCTACTGGGGGACTTCAATGCTCACGTGGGCGATGACAGCTGGAGGGGCGTGGTTGGGAGGAACGGCCTCCCCGATCTGAACCCAAGTGGTGTTTTGTTATTGGACTTCTGTGCTAGTCACGGTTTGTCCATAACAAACACCAGGTTCGAGCATAGGGGTGTCCATAAGTGCACGTGGCACCAGGACACCTTAGGTCGGAGGTCGATGATAGACTTTGTTGTCGTTTCATCTGATCTCCGGCCCTATGTCTTGGACACTCGGGTGAAGAGAGGGGCTGAGCTGTCAACTGATCACCACCTGGTGGTGAGTTGGATCCGCTGGCGGAGGAGGAAGCTGGACAGACCTGGCAGGCCCAAACGTATGGTGAGGGTCTGCTGGGAACGTCTGGCCGAGTACTCTGTCGGGGGGTCTTTAACTCCCACCTCCGGGAGAGCTTTTCCCAGCTTCCGAGGGAGGCGGGGGACATTGAGTCTGAGTGGACCATGTTCTCTACCTCCATTGTGGACGCAGCTGTTCGGAGCTGTGGCCGCAAGGTCTCCGGTGCCTGTCATGGCGGCAAGCCCCGAACCTGGTGGTGGACGCCAGAAGTAAGGGATGCCGTCAAGTTGAAGGAGGAGTCCTATCGGGCCATGTTGACCTCCGGGATTCCTGAGGCAGCTGACGGGTATTGGCAGGCCAGGCGTGCCGCAGCTCGGGCAGTTGTGGAGGCAAAAACTCAGAACGGGGAGGAGTTCGGGGAGGCCATGGAGGAGGACTATCGGTCGGCCTCGAAGAAATTCTGGCAAACCGTCCGGCGCCTCAGGAGGGGGAAGCAGTACTCTGTCAACACTGTTTACAGTGCAGGTGGGGAGCTGTTGACCTCGACTGGGGACATTGTCGGGCGGTGGAAGGAATACTTTGAGGATCTCCTCAATCCCACAGTCATGTCTTCCATTGAGGAGACTGAGGCTGATGACTCAGAGGTGGACTCGTCCATTACCCAAGCCAAAGTCAATGAGGTGGTTTGCAAGCTCCTCGGTGGCAAGGCACCGGGGGTGGATGAGATCCGCCCTGAGTATCTCAAGTCTCTGGATGTTGTGGGGCTGTCTTGGTTGACACGCCTCTGCAACATCGCATGGTGGTCGGGGACAGTGCCTCTGGAGTGGCAGACTGTGGTGGTGGTCCCTCTTTTTAAGAAAGGGGACTGGAGAGTGTGCTCAAATTATAGGGGAATCACACTTCTCAGCTTTCCAGGGAAGGTTTACTCCAGGGTACTGGAGAGGAGAATTCAACCAGTAGTCGAACCTCGGATCCAGGAGGAACAATGCGGTTTTCGTCCTGGTCACGGATCACTGGACCAGCTCTATACCCTTCATAGGGTGCTCGAGGGTTCATGGGAGTTTGCCCAACCAGTCCACATGTGCTTTGTGGATCTGGAGAAGGCATTCGATCGTGTCCCTCGTGGTATTCTGTGGGGGGTGCTTCGGAAGTATGGGGTTTGGGGCTCTTTGCTAAGGGCTGTCTGGTCCCTGTACGAACGGAGCAGGAGTCTGGTTTGCATTGCTGGCAGTAAGTCAGACTTGTTCCCAGTGCATGTTGGACTCCGGCAGGGCTGCCCTTTGTCACCGGTTCTGTTCATAATTTTTATGGACAGAATTTCTAGGCGCAGCCAGGGGCCGGAAGGAATCCTGTTTGGGAACCACAGGATTTCATCTCTGCTTTTTGCGGATGATGTCCTGTTGGCTTCTTCAAACCAGGACCTTCAGCATGCACTGGGGCGGTTTGCAGTCGAGTGTTAAGCGGCTGGGATGAGAATCAGCACCTCCAAGTCTGAGGCCATGGTTCTCAACCGGAAAAGGGTGGCTTGCCCTCTCCAGGTTGGTGGAGAAGTCCTGCCTCGAGTGAAGGAGTTTAAGTATCTTGGGATCTTGTTCACGAGTGAGGGAAGGATGGATGGAGCGTGAGATCGACAGGCGGATTGGTGCAGCCTCCGCAGTGATGCAGTCGCTTTACCGGTCCATCATGGTGAAGGAGCTGAGCCAAAAGGCGAAGCTCTCAATTTACTGGTCGATCTACGTTCCGACTCTCACCTATAGTCACGAGCTTTGGGTGATGACCGAAAGAACAAGATCACGGATACAAGCGGCCGAAATGAGTTTCCTTCGCAGGGTGGCTGGGCGCTCCCTTAGAGATGGGGTGAGAAGCACAGTCACTTGGGAAGAGCTCAGAGTAGAGCCACTGCTCCTCCACATCGAGAAGAATCAGCTGAGGTGGCTCGGGCATCTTTTTCGGATGCCTCCTGGATGCCTCCCTGGGGAGGTGTTCCAGGCATGTCCTCCCGGGAAGAGGCCCCGGGGAAGACCCAGGACACGCTGGAGGGACTAGGGAACGCCTCGGTGTTCTTCCCGAGGAGCTGGCCGAGGTGTCTGGGGAAAGGGAAGTTTGGGCTTCCATGCTTAGACTGCTGCCTCCGCGACCCGGCCCCAGATAAAGTGGAAGGAGACGAGACGAGAAAACTTGGATATTCTTTGAGGTTATAAAATCATAGATTTGCCAGAAAACTCTCAGAATTTGAGATTAAAGTCCTAAGTTTACAAGAAAAAAAAAAACCCTCAGATATTTTCTGAGATTATGAAGTCATTAATCTCAGAATTAGATTTTTTTTTGGCAAATTTAAAGGTGTAAATTTGAGAGGAAAAAAAACTTGGATATTCTTTGTATTTATAAGTCAAAGTTGCAAAAAAAAATTTTTTTTGAGAATTTCCGAGACTAAAAAGTAACAAATTTACAAGGAAAAACTCAAAAATATGCAAGGTTGTATTTAAAAATATATATATATATATATAAGAGTAAAGCTCTAAGAGAATTTCAGCTACATTTCCCAGAATGCACTGCAGCCAGGACGCATGGGGGGGGTTGTCTCAGAGAATATCCAAGTTTGGGTGTGTCTTGCTGTCGTCCCTCCCCCTGCCGTCCCCTCCCCTCTCATAAATTTGTGACGTTTTAATCTCGGAATTTCTGAGGGGTGTGTGGTTGTTTTTTTTTTTTTTTTAATTATCCTGACTATGGCCCTAATATTATGTAGTTTTCTAGTGCACTTTATTCTCTGATATTTTAGTTTGTAATTAATTTTATTGTAAAAGGTTTTTTTTAATTTATTTAGAATATTTCCTGATTTATACACATTCACTTTAACTTTTGTCTTAATTTTTTTTTATTATTTCCATGTTTATAAAACACTTTAAAAAAAAGTTTATAAAGTGATGGGTTTTTTTCCCAATAACTCAATACAAGTAGGTTAACTTTGTTAAATAATCCTTAATTTATTCATCAGTAAGACACACCTCTATCTGGTCACAGGTAGGATCACAGATGTGTGAGTGTGGGGTAACTGATGAATTCAAAGGATTGTGCACGTTTAATAGTTGAGAAGTTGACCTGGTTGTTGTATGGGTATCGGAGATGGTCACTTCTGCATGATTTTGTGATGCAGCTGAGGAGGGGGAGGGGAACCTGTTCAGTTACTGACCAAGATCTTTAGGATGTGGAATAAGAACACACTTTTGAGAACTGACCTTCCTTCAGGGAACAAAGATCCTAATCAGAACCCATAACCCCCCCGTGATTGCACCTTTACTGTGTGTGTGTTTTTTCCTCCAGGACCCCAGTGATCTCCGGTGTCCCTCTGTGCCTCTGCAGCAGATCAGCCGTCTGGTGAACCGTGTGATTGAGATGCTGCCAGAGAAACACGCGCAGTACAACCTGGCACTGCATCTGCTGGAGACGGTGGACATTCTGCAGGAGGATGAGTGAGAGAGAGACGGGGAAGGGGAGGGGGGCACTTGGAGAGAGTGAATATTTCCATGTCATTTCCATTCAGTCACTTTTTATTTAGAAGCGCAGCTCTAAAAACTCAACACCGATTCCACTTTACCTCAGACGTAGCCGGTCAGTCACTGCGTGTTCAGGGTCTTTAGTTTTACACCGGAGCCAATTATGCTATTGTTTCTAACAAGTAACGGCTCTCATCCAAAAATAATTTTCTCCTTCGTACAACCACTCAGACCTCGATATAACACCGAGATAACATGCACTGTGCCGTTAAAGGGGGAATAATAGATGGATGGGTGAATGAATGATGGGTGGATGAAAGATGGATGAATTGATGGGTGATGAATTGATAGGTGGAGGATGGATGGGTGGGTGATGGATGATGATGCAGACGCAGTGTGTTTGTACTACAGCAATTAAAATTTTTCTAATTAAAGAATGACAGTTTGTCCTTTTTATGTGTTGATGGTTAAATGTAGCGGCAGGTCCATGAAACACACATCAATAAACCACGTTCCAGCTTTACCTCTGATTGGTCCAAAGTACTCACACTGGAGACTCCTTTCTCTCCAGGGTCATACAAGTCCTTATGAGTGAGCTGTTACTATAGAAACGACAAGGAGTGCATTAATTTAAACCCATGAAAACGAATCAACACCAGAAGTAAGAATTCAACAACGCTGTAGTATAAAATAAATCTGCATCAGCGCCATCATTTCACTGTCTGATTCCAAATGCTGTGCAACATAACGTTCAGTGTGATGTTTACTGCATTTGCTCCGTGTTTAAGGTTTTACAGAAAATAATTTGTCTGAGACGGACTTTGAGTATTTTGAACAGTAGCAGCGTTAGAGTCATAGCTGCTGTGCAAAACCTGGAACCATGAACACGTCCTGACTGGTGGCTGTCCGAGGAATTGGGCTGAGGCTTATATTGGGTTACATTTCACCTTTTAATGGAATAAGCATCGGGGTCAAAAAGAAAGGAAGTGCATGAGACACACAGAGAGTGAGAGTGTTAGATGATCAGTGTTTGCAGTTCTATGCATTTTAATCATAAACATTGTTTACACGTGCCAGCCTTCTCATCCAGTACTCATTACTTCATTACATCTGCTGTGTGTTTGTGGACCGAGTGAAGGGTCATGAGGTCATTAACATCAGCCATGATTCATTTGCAGAAAGGTGGCAGCGTTTTCTGTCGTTATCAGTTGTAACGTATCGACTTTTGTTCTTTTAATCAATCAGCGATCTCTCGGGTGCCATTTTAACGCTACAGTAACATCACCATCCTTCTGTCTTTCTCTTCTTCCTGTTGCTGGAACAGAGTTTGTATTGTAAATGTTAACTTTAATTTATGTGTTTACTCTGAATCCTGTAATTATGCCTGAGACAGAGGTATATTATGCAGAATAGCCGCTCTACACTCTCTCACACTTCACTCTGCACTGGTGCTGCTGTTTATTATTGTACAGAGCCAAATACACTAAAAATGCTATATAAAAGATTAAACACACGCCCGAGTTTTGTCTTGCTGTTCTTACACATTAGGTTTGCTATCAGTAGTTCATAGTGAAGCTCCATACTTAAGAGAATATGGTAATGCATCGGTACGGATTTTGCATCCCTACGAACGACGTGGGATTATTTACTAACACTGTAGCAGCCCTCGGCATTAAGAACAACAGCAGAGTCTCTAACGGGTGTGGATGGGTTTTATTCCTCTAGAACACGAGCACCCTGACAACTAAAGAAAACAAAAATAAACAATGCAACATGGTTGTAAACAAATGCACGGTTTTGCAGAGTGGTGTTTACAGACTCTATTCTGAATGTTACACACCTCACTCCAAATGTGCCCCATTACCCTCTGCGCTGTAGGTGCAATTGGTAATTAAGTGATCACTCATTAAATCAGTCTCATTAATTAATACCATTAATTTTGGTGCTTAATAATAAATTACCAAACAGCTAAATTATGGTATATTCCAAATTATTATGATCACTTACCGCATTACACAACTCATATGCACCTTGGAATTCTTTGAAGTTGGGTACTTCAAAAATATTGGTACAACAATAAACACATTCAATTAATTATTGAAACTAACAAAGATAAAATGAATAATGGCAGTTGAAATCTTATATACTGTGTGTGTGTTCTCCCCCCCCCACCACCACCACATGGCCTGAACAAAAGAGTTAGCATAGACTGCTAGCTACGATGTGTTTGTGTGTGGCCTAAACAAAGGTTAGCCTAGCTTGCTAACGAGACAAAGGAATTAGCCATGCGTTTAGCTAAGGTGTGCTTGTGGCCACGTGTTTCTAAGTAACAAAGGACTAGCCAGTAGCTAACCCACTAGCTCATAACACTACTAAATCCACTGAAATCTTGATGAGGTCAAAATGTATAATAAGGAAATTGAGGATGTTAGTAAGGAATAGAGAAGCATGCACAGCCTATCTATTAAACAATTGAGAGATTAACAAAATAGAACAATCATCCATTCGACACGCTGCGTATCTACAGTGTAAACAATTAAACCGTTCCTGAGTTTAAATTCACACTACTTCAATAAAGCTAATTCCTAAGACTAGTTTTATGCCCAAATGCCAGTCTTACTTCAGTATCTCGTCTCTAAGCGAGATTATGAGAAGATGTTCCGAGACTTTTGGAGTTTCACCGTTGTGAAGTCGATTCCGTGGAAACTCAGAATTCTTGGTCCGACGCGTGGTCGCTCGTGGAGGAGAAGTCTCTGATCAAATGGTGTGCACAGCACTTTAATTAGGAGGAATCTGATTGTTCCTAACTTTAAATTAAAACTGCTTTGGGTGGCAGTTTGGTAACATTAGTGATAGACCAACAAAACCGGTTGTAACTGAGTTAAGAAATCGCGCTAAATCGTGGATCTTGCAAAAAAGAAAAGGCGTCCTTATCTGGTTTGCTCAGCAGAGCAAATCTCTGTGTCCAGACAGCTGCTCCAGACGGAAAAGAGGAAGAAGGAAGCGTTGCTCAGTTACTTATGAGCTCAGGGAGGAAGTGACGTAGGTGATCCCGCCCGGGCGTGACGTAGGTCAACGCAGAAGTTGGCTGATGGGAAATGTAGTTCTTAAAGGGACTGTGCCTACAGCGCTCAGTCTTGTACTAAACCACAGTTCAACCAATGCACCGAACACAAACAAACTGCACACACACACACTTTACACTGTGTATGAGTGACACATCAGGATGAACTTTATATATCGTACCGCGCTAAACCTCTGACAGAGGCACACGGGGAATATAAACACAGCAGCAAGCGTCTCTAAGATAACAAATACAGCTTCCTAGGCTGACAGCTCTGCCCAGAACATGAATAATTAATGAGTAACACATTTTTGCATTCAGCAGGAGCTCCACTTTTAGGCAGTGCCTATGTGCGTCGCACCACAGGATTTTTGTCCCATGTACTCTGTTTACAGAATGTGTTGAAAAATGCGCACTGTTTTCACTGACCGATCCAGTAACTATCAATGAATAATCGCCTCAATAGCGCCCCTACAGGATACATATCACTTTTAACATCCTCCACAACGGTGTTGGACTGAGGCTGGTTCTAGAGGACTTGAGACAGGGACTTGTTTTAAATGACGACCGTGTAGCTGCTGTCCAGAACCAGAAATGAGTCGACACTCGACAGCGTCCAGTCACTGTCCGTGTCCTGACGGATTCAGAGTCGTGGTCTCCATGTTTCCAACACTGCATGCTCAGAGGTTAGAACAAATGAAAACACATTTTCTGACTGTCTTTGTATGAACAACAGTTCGAGCTTTGTTGGTCCCATGTTAGAGTATCAGCGACTAATATTCTGACATAATTGGCACAGTGCTAAAAATAAACGACTCAAGGCATCAAATTAAATTACCTGTAGCTGTTTTGTAAATCCACAGTAAAAATAGTGTCATTCTGGTCCAAAAATACACTTTAGACTGAGCTGAAACATCAGGGACATTTTGAAGGCTTTCTGCCTGGAAAATGGGCCATTTTGGGTCACGCGCACATGATTTCATGTCAGATTTGCAGGAACTTCCCTCAGTCCAATTTCACTTTGGTTTGTATTTCCTGCGTACAAAGGCTGGGTGGCAGCACGGTGGTGTAGTGGTTAGCGCTGTCGCCTCACAGCAAGAAGGTCCGGGTTTGAGCCCCGTGGCCGACGAGGGCCTTTCTGCGTGGAGTTTGCATGTTCTCCCCGTGTCCGCGTGGGTTTCCTCCGGGTGCTCCGGTTTCCCCCACAGTCCAAAGACATGCAGGTTAGGTTAACTGGTGACTCTAAATTGAGCGTAGGTGTGAATGTGAGTGTGAATGGTTGTCTGTGTGTCAGCCCTGTGATGACCTGGCGACTTGTCCAGGGTGAACCCCGCCTTTCACCCGTAGTCAGCTGGGATAGGATCCAGCTCGCCTGCGACCCTGTAGAACAGGATAAAGCGGCTAGAGATAATGAGATGAGATGAGACAAAGGCTGGGTAGTGTGATGCAGCAGGTAGATAATCCATAATCACAATCCATAATCAGAGCATCTGGTATGAAAATCGGTTGGACAGACACACTTATAGATCTTATACTATAGCCGTACTCAGAGCGTTTGGTTCTTATGCTGTCAGTCATTGTGTCTCCAGTTTTAAACCAGTACAACAAATTAAGGTTTGAGTGGGCGTGGCATTATACCTTCTTCATAGATGCTATTTGAAGAAAGGAAAAACTTTTAAAGATGATAAAATAATTCCTTACACAGTAAATGTCACTTTCTTTTTGCTGTTTTATTTAAGGTGATTGAGTTCAAGGAAAAAGGCAAATAATTCAGTACAAATTCAGGACAGAGTTTGTCATTTACAGGTAAACCATGAATGAGCCGAACTCAGAGTGTTTCTGTTCTTTGCAAAGTTAAATTCAGTATCCAACACCCCCTCCCCTCCCCCCCCCACCCCAGATATTTTACATATATAAAAAACGGCTATGTATTTTTATTTTTTTTTTACTATAGGCTCTTGTACGTGGTTTCTTCCCCCTCTCTCTCTCACACAGACACGAACAAACAAACATGAATAAACGCACATTACAGCCTGTGAAAGTAATCCTTAGTCCTAATCCCAGTTCTGAGGGACGTTTCAATCAGAAGCACAGGTGAGTAATACCAGGTTCTTTAAGCAATCGTAATTAAAGGTGCAGTCTGTACTGTTTATACAACCCCAATTCCAAAAAAGTTGGGGTACTATGTAAAACATGAATAAAAAATGAATGTGAAGATTTGCAAATCATGGAAACCCTATATTTCATTGAAAATAGTACAAAGACAACATATCAAACATTGAAACTGAGACACGTTATTGTTTTTTGAAAAATATATACTCATTTTGAATTTGATATCAGCAACACATTTCAAAAATGTTGGGACAGGGGCGTGTTTACCACCGTGTTGCATCACCTCTACTTTTATTAACACACTGTAAATGTTTGGGAACTGAGGAGACCTATTGCTGTAGTTTTGAAAGAGAAAATGTCATCCCATTCTTGCCTGATATACAATTTCAGTTGCTCAACAGTTCGGGGTCTCCTTTGTCGTATTTTCCACTTCATAATGCACCAAATGTTTTAAATAGGAGACATGTCTGGACTGCAGCAGGCCAGTTTAACATCTGGACTCTTACTATGGAGCCATGTAGTTGTAATATGTGCAGAAAGCAGTTTGGCGTTGTCTTGCTGAAAGAAGGAAGGCCTTCCCTGAAAAAGATTTTGTCTGGATGGCAGCATATTGCTCTGAAGTGTGTATATATCATTCAGCATTAATGATGCCTTCCCAGATGTACAAGCTCCCCATATCACGTGCACTAACGCACCCTCATCCCATCACAAATGCTGCTTTTGAACTGTGCACTGACAACAAGCCGGATGTTCCCTCTCCTCTTGATAGCCTGGAGGACGTGGGGTCCATGATTTCTAAAAAGAATTTCTACTTTTGATTCGTCAGACCTCGGGACAGTTTTTCACTTCGCCTCAGTCCATCGTAAAAGAGCTCGGGCCCAGAGAAGGGGGCGGGGTTTCTGGATATCGTTTATATCTGGTTTTAACTTGCATTTGTGGATGCAGTAATGAACTGTTTTCACAGACGATGGTTTTCTGAAGTGTTCCTCAGCCCATACAGTGATTTCCACTACAGACACGTGTCTGCTTTTAATGCAGTGTCTCCTGAGGGCCTGAAGATCACAGGCATCCAGTGTCAGTTTTCAGCCTTGTCTCTCGCATACAGAGATTTCTCCAGATTCTCTGAATCTTTTAATGATATTATGGACCATAGATGATGTGATCCCCAAATTCTTTGCAATTTTACATTGAGGAACGTTATTCTTAAATTGTTGCACTGTTTGCCCACACAGTCTTTCATAAAGCGTTGAACCCATCCCCATCTTTACTTCTGAGAGACTCCGCCTCTTTGGGATGTTTTTATATATATATATATCCAGTCATGTTACTGACCTGTTGCCAATTAACCAAATTATTTTTTTTAAGCATTACACAACTTTTTTCAGTCTTTTGTTGCCCATGTCCCAACTTTTCTGAAATGTGTTGCTGACATCAAATTGAGCATATATTTTTCCAAAAACAATAATTTCTCAGTTTCAACATTTGATATGTCTTTGTACCATTTTCAATTAAATATAGGGCTTCCATGACTTGCAAATCTTTGCATTCTGTTTTTATTTATGTTTTACACAGTGTCCCAACCTTTTTGGAATTGGGGTTGTAATTGTTAAACTTACAACAGCTTGTTCCCAGCTTGGGGGCGGAGCTAATTTTAATTAGGTATCAATGAAGTGTCTTAATATAAAGTAAGCAACTGGTGAGAAATAAATAGTTTTAGATGACTTCACTTGAGTAGTTGTAGTCAGCTTATGGGCATCAGTTTTTCACTACAACTGCAATTTCCCTCCCAAGACACAGAGGGCGCTCCAACAACCCCCCCCTTTTTTTTTTTTTAATACATCTGACTATATCAAAGCCTGCACTACTCACAGTGCATTAAAGTTCCACTTGGCATCAGGAATTATGGGTAGGGAGCATTCTGCAGCTTCTTGTACATCAGCCAGAGTGGGCGGAGCCAGGAAAGTGCAGCCATTACAGGTTTTATCTTGCGTTCGCGAGGACAGTTTGGCAGCGTGAGCACAGGCAGTCGGGTGTGTCTGAGGTGTAGCGGCGACACCGTGGGCAGCGGGACAGAGAGATGGGAACCGCAGCGACAGAGTATGCGCTCTCTTCACGGATGACGCCACCTACAGGACAAACAGAGAAACAGCACCACACACGAAATCAACGAGATGATTCAAAAGAGCCGTCACTTTAATAAAGATCAGCAGCGAGTGTCTTCACCCTCCAGGTTGATGAGGAAGTTGCCCTTGCTGATGACGGCTTCAGAGGGCAGGTCTCGGGGCAGAGAGTCGGTCAGCGTGGTGCGTGACGCCATCATCAGTTCCGTCAGCTGGGAACACGTCGAGGTCGGTTTCTCCTGCAGGGACTGAGATCGGGGGGGGGGTTTAGAACATAAAGAAACAACAGCCAGGAAGCCACACTGACCTTCAGGTGTGGTTTTACCTCTATGAGCTCAAAGAAGAGGCCAGGGTCGATGGCGATGGTCAGGTCATACTCAGCTGCGTTGCATCCTGGGATAGACGACAGGAAGGAGTCCCTGATGGCACACGCCCCCTCCACAGCCTCCTCCAATCCAGGTTTCCTCCACACGGAGCTGCTTTTAATCCAGCCGCTCCGGAACAGAGTCTCGCCTTCTGCAGAGCAAAATGAATCATCATGAGCAGGTAAAGTCTCGAAGGTTACACTAATACATTACCGTTTCTATAGTAGCAGCTCATACACAGACTTGGATTCAGATTTAAAAGCAAAACAAAAAACACCCCACATGTAAACTGAAGTTTTCTGCAGTTTTTAAGCGAGAACATGAAACTTGTTTTGTATGGAATCAATTTTGTGCCAAAATGTTCATACAATACTTTTGAAATATCAAACAAAAATGACAAATCAAAATACAAAAAAAAAAAAAAGGCAGGTTTTTTAGACTGGCAAACAAATTATTCGTGTAATCGTGCAGAATATCAGTCTATTACTCTTCAGAAACCTTTTATTTTTGTTCCGCGTCTTTCTCAGTTTTGTTTGACGTAATTTATTTTGGTTGTGATTCCAGCTCTCTCGTTTGCGCTCCCTGACTTTTTGCTTGCAGTTTTGGCACAAACTTCCCGTGTGGGTGGGCTGTCCAGGAATGCATTCCCATTGGCTAATTTGTGTTTGACTGACAGCTACGCTCAGCCATTCGCCCGGAGGCTGTTGCGGCCATTTCCTACTCGGATTCTGGCGGACTGTTTGACCGATCCATTGACGGTAAACAAGGATGGAGTGGACTTCAGTGGCGACTATGATATTGAATTAATTCAACAAAGTGTAAATTCGATATCATAGTCGCCACTGAAGTCCACTCCATCCTTGTTTCCCGTCAATGGATCGCTCACTCGTCAAACAGTCCGCCAGAATCCGAGTAGGGAATGGCTGAGCGCAGCTGTCAATCAAACACAAGTTAGCCAATGGGAATGCGCTCCTGGACAGCCCGCCCACACGTGAAGTTTGTGCCAAAACTGCAAGCAAAAAGTCAGGGAGTGCAAACGAGAAAGCTGGAATCGCAACCAAAATAAATTACGTCAAACAAAACTGAGAAAGACGCGGAACAAAAATAAAAGGTTTCTGAAGAGTAATAGACTGATATTCTGCACGATTACACGAATAATTTGTTTGCCAGTCTAAAAAAAAATGGCCTTTTTTTGATTTGTCCTTTTTGTTTGATATTTCAAAAGTATTGTATGAACATTTTGGCACAAAATTGATTCCATAGTTTTGGGTCGTTCAACAACATTAAAAGATGTATTCTTTAAAAAAAAAAAAAGTGGTTTAATTCCTTAGATAGTATACACATGAAATTTTACTTTGCTGATCAACTACTTAAATTAAAACAGAGACAAGTCCATTACACTATTTACAGTCAGTGCTTCATTTTAAAAGTTCAGGAAGTGCCATAGTGTTTATTTAAAGATTATTACTCAAGGGTTTCATTGAAAAAACACCATCAGCTCGAGAGTGTGTCAAATACGAACACAGTTTTGGATTACAGTGTGAGACGTGAGCATACCGTCGTGCCCTGGGGCATGTTGGTACACCTCCTCCGCCAAGTGCGGCAGGATGGGAGCGATGGAGCGCGTCACGCCGTCTAAAATCTCCTCAAGAACCGTCTGACACGACCTCCTGCCCAGCGAGGTCTCCCCATCACAGTACAGCCTGAGGAAGGAAAGAGAAAGAAAGAAAGACACAGTTGTTGGTGTGCAACAAAAATACTCAAGGTTTAAAAAAGGTCCAAACGGGGCAGTTTGGCTGCCCATTTAACCATTACTACACTTATTACTTTTTATCCATTTGTAGTTACATTTAACAAGTTCGCTCCTGTTCTCACGTTACAGCACCGAGAAACTGGAGACTCCTTCTGTAAATATTAAATACAAACAACTTTACCACATCGATGATTCTGTTTATTCACCTGTCTTTGATGATGCTGAAGTAGAAGCTGCTCACGTCTCGTGTGATGAAGGCCTGCAGAAGGCGAATCACTCGACTGCAGTCAAACTCGCTGTAGGCGTCGGTTACCTTACACACACACACGCCACTCATGTGAGTGAGGTGAACATCCCTGGACGGTAGAAGTGTTCTACATGAACCCCCCCAGCAGCAGGACTGTATGATTAACACACCTTGACGCTGTACTCTCGGAGCAGGTGCAGTAAGTACTGGTCGATGTAGAACATGTCTTTGGAGTCCACAGCGTGACTGCGAGGGTCAAAACCCTGCAGGTTCCCCAGCAAGAACTTCAGAGTGTTCCTCAGCTACAGAGGAGACAGACAAAGACTAGGCATGTACTGACTGATACAGAACATTAACTCTGAGAGAGAGAGAGAGAGAGAGAGAGAGAGAGAGAGACCTTGTTGATGTTCTCCTTGGCTGCGTTCAATGCTTTGGGTCCGATCTGAACCTCAGAGAAAACACTGGACTCTGCGACCCACCACCTCAACACATCTGCACCATACGGAGGAGAAACAGCTGAATCCTGAGAGAGAGAGAGAGAGAGAGAGAGAGAGAGAGAGAGAGAGAGAGCGCGTGCTTACTGATGGATGGATGATTGCCCAGATAGCCGGAGAAACAGACAGTCTGATGGATGGGGTAATGCATAGAGAGACTGACTGATGGATGGACTAAAGGATGGGTAGATGCATAAACCCGAGGATAGACGTAAACACAGTTAGAACAGTGGATGAAGTGAAGGAGAGACGGAGGAATAAACGAGTGCGTGTGTTCAGTGGCTCACCGTTCCTCCATTAATGACCACACTGGGGTCGACAACATTACCCAGGGACTTGGACATTTTCTCTCCTTTCTCACTGACCACAAATCCATGGACCACCAACGCCCTACACACACACACACACACACACACACACACACCTCTATAGGATCTATATTATCTATATGAAATATAAACATCTGTATTTTTCTCTCCGTTCTTCTCACATGCGCACACACACACTTACTTATAAGGTGCCTTGTTGTGCACAGCCACACTAGTGAGCAGAGACGACTGGAACCAGCCGCCGATCTGATCTTTCCCTTCCATGTACATATCCGCCCTCGGGTCCGACTCTGAAACACAGGAGACACGCTTAAACAGAGAACTCAGAGTTTAAAACATTCCCTAAATTTTTAAGTCTGTTTTAAAGCATCACAAGAAAAAATATTAAAGAAACACACACAGTGTGTGTGTTGAGATATATTATACAGTAGAGATAAAACTACCACACAACTGGTTTAAGACACACACACACCCTGTAGCACAGCAGCCCAGGACGTCCCACTGTCAAACCAGATGTCCAACACGTCCTCACCATGCACGTAATCTGTCACAGCGCCGGCTTTACTCTAAAAACACACACACAAAATTGTTGGCTTGCTGCCTGCCCAACACACGTACTTTGTATTTGCAAGAATTGTTTACCTTCTTCAGTACATCAGGAGGAAGTAGCATTTCCAGAGGCTCCGCCCACCAGCTGTCACTCCCTTTCTCTGCGAACACCTTGGCTACGTGAGCCACCGTGTGCCTGTCAATCACACAAACACGTGTGTAGCGGTTTTTACCATGAGCATGCCGTTGGTGTGTAAATTAAGAAGTGAAGCCGTGTACTTGTTGACGAGCGGTTCCCCGGTCTGTTTGTGGTAGAAGACGGGGATCGGGACGCCCCAGCTCCTCTGACGCGATATACACCAGTACGTCCGTCTGTCCAGCATCGCCAAGAGACTCACCCTGGCCGACTCGGGCATCACGCGCACCTTCTGCAGAACGTCCTACAGTCATGAGGAGGAGGATGAAATACTTAACATGGTGTCACTGGTACCATTCCATCCTCAAACCGTTAGCAGTCATGCTAGCTCACCTTAGCTGTGTCCTTCAGACTGGCTGTGTTTATGAACCACTGCTTGCTGGCTCGGATCACCACCGGCTTCTTACTGCGCCAATCGTACGGGTAACTGTGCACACACTGCTCCTCCTTCACCAACGCTCCAGCGGCACGCAACATCGAGATCACTGAAACACACACTCATCACTTTAACGTCCATACTGTTATAGTTTTGCAGTTGTTCTAAAAAAAAAAAAAATGGAGTTGAGAGAATCAGATTTACTATTGAACATGACATACCATGCAAGTCTTATTACATCATAAAATACAACAGCCAATCAGATTTCACTGTGGTTTAACCAGTGGACTGGGTGGGTGGGGCATGTGGGCTGAAACCTGGGTTATACACCAACACAGTTTCAGTTAGTGCTCAATTATGGTGTAGAATTGTACACAAGTACATGATTTACGACACAATGGCAGTAGTGTCACATGGTGATACTGCCCCCGCTGTTTTACACTGGAATTACACAGGATCGGTCCAGCGACTATCCAGCATATTAACTACAACCCCTGGCAAAAAATATGGAATCACGACTCCTGGAGGATGTTAATTCAGCTGTTTTACTTTGTAGCACAAAAAAAAAAAAAACCCACAGATCTGACACAAAATTATTTAACAGCTGAACATTCTGGCTTTGTAAAATATACCTCAAAAAAATTAAGTGAATTTGTAATTAATGGCACATTTTTTTCAAGATCAAGTAGAAGAAAAAAGTATGGAATCACTCAATGATGAGGAAAAAATTATGGAATCATAAAAAAAAAAAAAAAATCACAATTAGTACTTTGCTGCACCTCCTCTGGCTTTTATGACAGCTTGAATTCTTTGAGGCGTGGACTTCACTAATGAAAAACAATATTCTTTATCAGTCAGGTTCCAACTTTCTCGTATAGCAGTTGACAGATCAGCTTTGCAGGATGGAGCCTTGTCATGGACTTTTTTTTTTTTCCCCAATTTCCACCATACATTTTCAATTGGATTGAGATCCAGACTGTTTGCTGGCCATGCCATTGAGTTGATCTGCCTTTCCTGAAGAAAAGTTTTAATGCTCTTTGCTCTGCAGCAAGATGCATCATCATCCTGAAAAATGACTTCATCACCACCAAAAGTACTTTTGATTGATGGAATGAGAAAAGTGTCCAAAATTTCAATGTACACCTGTGCATTTACTGTAGAGGTAATGACTGCCATCTGCCCAGGTCCTTTACCTGACATCCAACCCCAGATCATCAATGACTGTGGAAATTTGCTTGTTTTCTTCAGGCAGTCATCTTGTTTCATTGGAACAGCACCAAACAAAAGTTCCAGCATCATCTCCTTGGCCAATGCAGATTCATGATTCATCACTGAATATAACTTTCATCCAATCACCCACAGTCCACGACTCCTTCTCTTTAACCCCTCTGTAACCTTGTTTTCTTCTGTTTAGGTGTTAATGATGGTTAACGTTTGGCTTTTCTGTATGTAAATCCCATTTCCTTCCAACGATTTCTTACATTTTGGTCACAAACATTGACTCCTGTTTCTGCCCATTTGTTTTTCATTTCTTTTCTTGTGCATTGTCTATTTTCAAGGCATCTTGCTTTGAGTTTCCTGTCCTGATGCTTTGATCTACCTGTATGTTTCCCTTTTACAACCTTCCCATTTTGTTTGTATTTGCTCCAAATTTTAGACACAGCTGACTGGAAACACCCAACATCATTTACCGCACTCCGTGTTGAATTACGGTACCTTCTTTAAGGAGTTTTATAACCCTTTCCATTGTTTCAACTGACAGCTCTCTTGTTGGGGCCACAAGCAGTCTCTCTTAACTGCAGACTAATTTGCACATTTAGGCTTGTGCGGATATTTGTTTTAGAAATGCAAGTTATAGCTTGATTCCATAATTTTTTCCTCATCATTGAGTGATTCCATAATTTTTTCTTCTACTTGATCTTTAAAAAAATGTGCCATTAATTACAACAATTTCATATTTTTTGAGGTATATTTTACAAAGCCAGAATGTTCAGCTGTTAAATAAAACAATTTAGTGTCATGTCTCTGATTTGTTTTTTTTGCTACAAAATAAAACAGCTGAATGAACATCCTCCAAGAGTAGTGATTCCATATGTTTTGCCAGGGGTTGTAAGAGCCAGAATGATCCAGGCTTTAGAGACACTGTTAATTTGCATAATGATAGCATATGGATTTTTTGTGTGTGTAAGTAAAAGTATTGGCACCTTCCCCCTTTCGGTATAGGTTCCATTTCAAGTCGTTTATAAGAAAAAAATACAATGGACTTGGTTGATCTCAGCTCTGCTCTTTCTTCCCATCTTCCTCTGTGTTTTCTAACCTGTCGAGGTTCCCTCCTCCAGCACACACTGCCCCTGTAGATCAGCGCCAGCCGCATCTGTAAACCTGCCCTCCTCATCCACCAGGCACTCCTACAGACACAACAAACAACTTTACCGAATTAGGTTATTTGTCATCAAATTAGACCAAATGAAGACACAGATTAGAAATGAGCCTTCATCTGATTGGCTGTTGGGTTGACTGACGCACCACAGGCAGGTTAAAGTGTGTGGCCACGCTGTAGTCCTCCATGCCGTGAGCGGGAGCCGTGTGGACCAATCCGGTTCCTTTAGCCATGGTCACATGATTGGCCGGCAACAGAGGCACCTCCTTTCCAGGAATTGTGGGATGTTGGCAGACTCCGCCCTCCAGATCAGAGCCTGAGATGGTAGATACAGAGAGATTGGGAAGAAAGAAAAGGGGGGAGACAGGAGAGAGAAAAAAAAATAGTCAGACAAAGACAGCAGAATTCCTAGCACAGGTAGAGACATGTTATTGTCATGTGACCTAATCATTAAGTGGCAGCCACACCCCCTACAAGTATTTATAATAAAGCACGAGGTGTGTGTAGTGCACATGGAATTTTTAGTGTGATAACTATGCGTACATCATGAGGACACGCCCATTTCTCTTATTAATACAAATAATACTCCAGACGTCCTCCAGTAAAATCACTTCATGTCCAGAAAAGTAACGTTATTTAATTTAGTATAAGAAATAAGTAGTAGAGCTGAAGGTCACATGACTCCTGACTGGACACACAGTGCACTGCACCAGGGCACGTTCTGATATAATCTGATCACTCACTCCGAGCGCTACAAAGTAGTGCAGAAATCAGAATGTGTACACTTAACTGGTCGTGTAGTGCACTAGGGAGGGTGTAGGGTTAGAACGTGTACCTGTGAATGTGAGCAGGGTTTGGAGTTCAGTGTTCAGTACAGGCCTGAGGGTCGCAATGCGCTCAGTGGCCACTAGGAGGAGCTGCTCATTATCACCTCTCTTTACTACAGAGTACCTGAAGAGCGAAACACAAAAATGAGGCAGAGAGTCAGAACGAGCTGCATATCTGTGTAACGTATAATGACGTGTGTGTGTGTGTGTGTGTGTGTGTATACACACTCACTGCGCTTTGGGCATGAAGCACACTGCCTGGTTGGCTGGAATTGTCCACGGTTGTGTTGTCCACACCAGCACACACACTTTACCCAGCGCCCCTGCAACACACGAATACACACAACATATCTAGTGTAGAAGCTATAGTATATATACAGTATATATAAAGTGTGTGTGTGTGTGTGTGTGTGTGTGTGTGTGTGTGTGTGAGTGAGAGATTCAGGGGTTAGCATACCTAAGCTCGTCACTAGTTTAGGTGGAAGTGTGTTCAGAGGGAAAATGGCATACACTGCTGTGCTCACATGCTCCGAGTTATACTCCAGCTCTGCTTCTGCTAATGCTGTCCTACACACACACACACACACACACACACACACACACACACACACACACACACACACAAGAGAAAACACATTAGTCTCGCTCACACACACACACACACCCCAACTTCGATATCAGACTTCCTCTCACCTGGTTGCCGGAGACCAGAAGACGGGTTTATAGTCCTGATAAATCAAACCCTGAAAGAAACCGTGTACAATAAGTGCTCATGTTTATTCATTTCATTTATTCATGAATATTCAGATTCATTCATTCATGCAGTGAGTGCAAGGAAGGCTTTTAAAAATCAATAACCCCGCCCACTTCAAATCACCAGCCATACACTCACAGGTGACACATCTCTTGTGGGCGTGTAAGAACCGCTCCTGATGGCGCTTGTGGGCGTGGCCTGTTATACAGCTACAGCAGTAGCTATATATAAAAACTTCTAAAGCTAACTAGTTAAACACAGATGAAATAAGGTAATCAGTGAAAATCGGTCATTTGATTCATACACGTTGCGTACTCGGCTTCACTCTCAGACTCGATTCGCAAAACAAATTAAGTACTGGCTATAACCACGGTTACAGGTTTTTCTTCCATGTTGCCCATCAGACAGGAACGAAAGAACTAAAAGGTCTATCAGACCGACTGCACCACATTTCAGCATTGTAACTAATTTGCCTAGAGACATCACTTTCTCACGCGGAATATCATCAACAACCACCTCTTAATTTGTCATAACTGATTCAAGTAAAAGCTAATGAAAACGTGAATACGATTTGAGGATCTGGAATAACGAAGCTTCACCTTGCTGTGCATGTCCTGGAAGACGTGGAGCTGCGCCGCCTCATACGACCCATTAAATGTATAGTAGCAGTTCTCCCAGTCAGCCATGATGCCCCAGCGCTGGAACGCTGCACGCTGACTCGCGATCGCGGATTCTGCAAACTCCCGAGCTGCACACCGTCAGAAGAGTTACGCCAGAGAGAAAACAGGAAGTGGGAGAAGTGTGTGTGTGTGTGTTGTGCTGAAGTGTGATCATTTTACAGAATATATAAACAAGTCATCGAAACTAGAAGGGGGGGGGGGGGGGGGGGGGGGGGAATCACCCCTGACCTTTCTGTCTGATCTGGAGAGGGCTGAGGTGTGCGGTGTTGAGCTCTCCCAGGGCTTTGAGCTCGATGGGGAGACCGTGACAGTCCCAGCCAGGTATGTAGTTCACCTTCCTCCCTCGCAGCATCTCAAACCGATTGTGGATATCTTTCAGGATCTGTGGAGAACACGCAAACACTCGGGGAATTAAAAAAAAAAAAGATATATAACACACAAATACTGTGCCAATATTTTTGCTTTAAAACATCAGCAAATCTGTACCTTCTTGTCCAGATATACCTACGTAAGCAGCAATTTTTCTAAACAATATACATCTTAGACAATTACAATCTGAAACTTTAATATTGGCACCCTTTGACTCTGTTCTGAATCGCATCTCCGTTACCTTGTTGAGGGCGTGACCGACGTGGGCGTCTCCGTTGGCGTAAGGCGGACCGTCATGGAGGCAAAACTCCTTCTTGGCTTTTCTCTCTTTCTGCCATGTGTACAGCTGGTCAAAACCACACTCCTGCACAACAGAAGGACAAATTATCAAATCAATCAATAATACAATAAGGGAAAAATATCCATCCTGAGCGACTTGTACACCAATCCAACATGATCTTCAGCATCACCCCAGATTTATTTTATAACATTTGAATTCAAACATTCCGGTTTAACGATTTTCCCAACAACGATGCGCTGATTGTCGTGTAGAGCGATGCAGCGGCGCTTTATTCCTGCGGTCTCACCTCAAACAGATCAGCCTCTAAAGCTTTATGTTCACACTAATGCCACCGATCTCAAACTGGACGAGCCCTGTCTCCTCCACATTCACGCAAGATCTGTGATTAATGTCAGACATCACGAGGAAATGGTGAGTAAGCAATGTGACGTCAGAGCGAGACACAACCGCTAACTTTCGAGGGAAATGATGCAAATAAGCACCAGAATCACTAAAGTCCTCAGAAATAATTGTTCAATGTGTTTCAGAATGGAGGTTTACTTTAATCAGGTTATATACAGTGGTGCTTGAAAGTTTGTGAACCCTTTAGAATTGTCTATATTTCTGGATAAATATGACCAAAAACATCATCAGATTTTCACACAAGTCCTAAAAGTAGATAAAGAGAACCCAGTTAAACAAATGAGACAAAAATATTATACTTGGTCATTTATTTATTGAGGAAAATGATCCAATATTACATATCTGTGAGTGGCAAAAGTATGTGTCCCTTTGTTTTCAGTATCTGGTGTGACCCCCTTGTGCAGCAATAACTGCAACTAAACATTTGCGGTAACTGTTGATCAGTCCTGCACACCGGCTTGGAGGAATTTTAGCCCGTTCCTCCGTACAGAACAGCTTCAACTCTGGGATGTTGGTGGGTTTCCTCACATGAACTGCTCGCTTCAGGTCCTTCCACAACATTTCCATTGGATTAAGGTCAGGACTTTGACTTGGCCATTCCAAAACATTAACTTTATTCTTCTTTAACCATTCTTTGGTAGAACGACTTGTGTGCTTAGGGTCGCTGTCTTGCTGCATGACCCACCTTCTCTTGAGATTCAGTTCATGGACAGATGGCCTGACATTTTCCTTTAGAATTCGCTGGGATAATTCAGAATTCATTGTTCCATCAATGATGGCAAGCCGTCCTGGCTCAGCTACAGCAAAACAAGCCCAAACCATGATACTACCACCACCATGTTTCACAGATGGGATAAGGTTCTTATGCTGGAATGCAGTGCTTTCCTTTCTCCAAACATATCAGAATCAGAATTACTTTATTAATCCCCGGAGGGAAATTCAAATTTGCAACCAAGCTCCTGAATCAAAGAAGTAGTAAACATGTCTGAAAATAGAAGATAAAATAGTCTTTAAAAACAATACAAAAAAAGAATAAAAATAAAATTTAAATCAAAAGTTCAATAACTTAAGTAAAAGCAAAATGAAGGGATTTTATATACAATGATATTGCACCTGAGTCAAGGATACAGTATGCATGGTAAGACAGTGTAGCACAGTTATACAGTGGCATTGTACAGCTTGACTGCAGCAGGTAGGAATGATTTCCTGGGTCTCTCAGTTGTGCAGCGTGGAAAAATCAGCCGTTTACTGAACGTGCTCCTGTGGCTGATCAGCTCCTCATGTAGAGGGTGGGAAGCACAGTCTAAGATTGTTTTTATTTTGGACAGTGTCCTCTTCTCCAACACCACTGTCAGAGAGTCCAGTTCCTCGCCTACAACATGGCCGGCCTTCCTGATGATCTTATAGTGTCTGTTAGTGTCCTTCACCTTCAAGCCGCTGCCCTAGCAGACGACAGCATACAGGACGGCACTGGCCACCACAGACTCATAGAACATCTGCAGCATCATTTAGCAGATGTTGAAGGACCTCAACCGTCTCAGAAAACAGAGACGGCTCTGGAACTTTTTGTATACAGCGTGCATGTTTTTGGACCAGTCCAGTTTATTATCCAAGTACACCCCCAGGTACTTATATTCCTTCACCACGTCCACACTGACCCCTTGGATGTTAACAGGGTTCACAGGTTAACACTTCTCATTTAAACCAAAAAATTCTATTTTGGTCTCATCCGTCCACAAAACATTTTTCCAATAGCCTTCTGGCTTGTCCACGTGGTCTTTAGCAAACTGCAGACGAGCAGCAATGTTCTTTTTGGAGATCAGTGGCTTTCTCCTTGCAACCCTGCCATGCACACCATTGTTGTTCAGTGTTCTCCTGATGGTGGACTCATGAACATTAACCAATGTGAGAGAGGCCTTCAGTTGCTTAGAAGTTACCCTGGGGTCCTTTGTGACCTCGCCGACTATTACACGCCTTGCTCTTGGAGTGATCTTTGTTGGTCGACCACTCCTGGGGAGGGTAACAATGGTCTTGAATTTTGTACAAGCCTGCATGGCAGGGTTGCAAGGAGAAAGCCACTGCTCTCCAAAAAGAACATTGCTGCTCATCTGCAGTTTGCTAAAGATCACGTGGACAAGCCAGAAGGCTATTGGAAAAATGTTTTGTGGACGGATGAGACCAAAATAGAACTTTTTGGTTTAAATGAGAAGCGTTATGTTTGGAGAAAGGAAAAGCAGTGCATTCCAAAACAAGAACCTTATCCCATCTGTGAAACATGGTGGTGGTAGTATCATGGTTGGGGCCTGTTTTGCTGCATCTGGGCCAGGACGGCTTGCCATCGTTGATGGAACAATGAATTCTGAATTATACCAGTGAATTCTAAAGGAAAATGTCAGGACATCTGTCCATGAACTGAATCTCAAGAGAAGGTGGGTCATGCAGCAAGACAACGACCCTAAGCACACAAGTCGTTCTACCAAAGAATGGTTAAAGAAAAAAGTTAATGCTTTGGAATGGCCAAGTCAAAGTCCATACTTTTGCCACTCACAGATCTGTAATATTGGATCATTTTCCTCAATAAATAAATGACCAAGTATAATATTTTTGTCTCATTTGTTTAACTGGGTTCTCTTTATCTACTTTTAGGACTTGTGTGAAAATCTGATGATGTTTTAGGTCATATTTATGCAGAAATATAGAAAATTCTAAAGGGTTCACAAACTTTCAAGCACCACTGTATACCCAGTATGTGTTTCTGCCCCCCCACAGGGTGAATAAACACACTGAGCCCGAGCCTCAGGAGGTGTCACGGTAACCCCAGTGTGTGTGTGTGTGTGTGTGTACCCGCTGTATCCGCAGCTCGACATCCAGCAGCTTCTGTCCGCTGAGCTTCATGGGGAAGTGTGTGCGGGGCAGCAGCACGGTGTCCCGGTAACCCCCCTGACGCCGAGCTCCGCTCCCGGGAGCGGCCGCTGCATCCCCGGCGGAACTGAAGGAGAGAGCGGGCCGGAGCGCGGCGACCCTCCGCACACTCAGTCCCCGCCTCGCTAAAGCGGAAACTCGGCACAGCAGCATGTATAGAAAACTCTTCTTACACTTCTAAACTTTATAAATATATTTACTGCATTAATGCTGTGTTTATCTGTATGTTTACTGCGACCTCTTCAGCATGTAGCCCTCCAGCAGCTGTTTCCGCCCGGAAGGATTTTAAAGTCGCACCAAATACGGATCCTTCTTCTTCTTCTTTTAATTGGCGGTTGGCAAACAACTTTTTGGAAGCATTACCGCCATCTACCGAAATGGAGTGTGAGTCTGGGTGTAAACTACCTCTACTACAAACAAAATAATAATTAAATAAAAAATATATATTATTATAATAATAAAGAAAATTAAAAAAAATAAATAAATAAAATAAAAAAATAAAAAAGGTAAAGAGTGAAAGAAATGAAAGAGAGAAGCTATTATATTCTTCTAATCAGTCCAGTGACTTCCATAAAGTGAAATAGATGCTTAAAGCACATCTCGCTTGAGTTCCTCTGCAAAATTGCTTTTACATTAAAAGGCACACTTTCTGACTGTAATCCAAGGATGAGGTGCTGCCTCTCCTGGTCAAACTTGACACAATGTTCAATTGCATGCTCTACAGTCTCAATAGAACCACATACACCACACTTTCCATCCTCATGCTTTTTAAAGAGAAATAGAGTACTGTTCAGACCAGAATGCCCAAACCTCATTCTAGATATAATATCCTCCTCTTTGATGGATCTTGCTGTTGGCCTTGCATGACCTACCACCCTTTGAATTGCATAATATTTCCTCCCAGTAGCTGCACCATTCCACTCACTCTGCCATAACTCTCTGGACTTTGACTTAACTAGTGACTTTACCTCAGTCTTACTATAGGCAATTTCTAAGGTGACCTCAGGGGTCACACATGCTTTTTTGGCGTTCATGTCTGCCAACTCATTCCCTCTTATCCCAATATGTGCTGGGATCCATAAGAAAGTTACATCTGTACCTGAGTTTATAATTCCACTAACCAATTGCGCAATTTCCAACACTAAGTCTTGTCTGGACTCTGACATAGTATTCTGAATACTCATCAGCGCAGAATCTGAAGCAATAAGCACTCCACCCTTAGGACCATATCCCTCTATCCAGGATAATGCAGTGAGGGATCCTTCTTCTTTGACTTCTTTTTAATGGCAGATTATCACAATCTGTGTATACCGTCACCTACTGTACAGGAGTGTGTGAAGGGACTGGACAGATTCTATGTCAGATTACTAGGCTACAAAAAAAAATTATATTCTTTTCATTAGACCTGTATCATTAAGATAAATGATTAGTGCTTTAATTCCATTTCGCTGTATTCCTTCTTCAATCCATCTTAATGCAGAAAGAATTCCAGCCATTTCAATTGAGTAAACTGATAGGAAATTATTCAGTCTATAGCCATATGTTTTTTTTAAATTCTGGAATATAAATTCCAATGCTACATTTACCACTTAATACATCTTTTGATCCATCAGTATAAATTTGGAGATAGCCATAGAATGAAGAAGTCAAGTATTGTTTGCAAAATAATGCAAAACTCTTTTGATTTGGATAATCTTTCTTTACCTCTATATACCTCTATATATAGCAGTTCTATATTAACCTCAGGGGTAGGCAGAATCCATGGAGGGACACCACTTAAAGCTAATGCAGGGCTGTATGTTAATTCCTTCAAACCATACTGGTTTGCAGTATTGTCAATGTTCCACCCAAACCCATTACGCTTCTTGTAATATTCCCAGCAATCTTTAACTACTGATATGGCTGGATTGTTAATACTGCCCTGCAGTCTGACCCAATACATTAAAGAAAGCTTGTTAAACCTTAAATTAAGTGGGGTTTCCTCTGACTCCACCAGAAGAGCACCTTCTTCTTTGAGGTTTTACAACAGCCTTATAGTTGCATTGCTGCCACCTTCTGGATTAGTCCGTAATTACATTTCTAAATCCTATTTATTACAACAACAACTTTATTCATCACACGCTTGTGAAATTCCTCTCTGCATACCTTCCTCTAGTGTTCGGGTCGGCACCGACCCGTTTTTAGGTTTAGCATGCATAAAAGTACTACATAAATTTGTTTATTGCATCAAGACTTTTTGACTTTGTCAGGAACTTCTATTTAAACAAAATAAAATCCAAAAAAAATAATTTTACTAAATTATAAAATGCTCTGGTGCAAATTGTGACCTTTGTGTTGTTAGGGTCAATTTCGACCCAGTTAAAATATAAGATTATAAAACAATAATAAATGCCAAAACTGAAATCATAAACACACAATCAGCCAACAGCCAGCTCTTCCTCCAACCACTTGAGCTTCAGTCAGGGGCTTTTCTCTTTGCCTGTTTGACAGAACAAAGACAGACGTGTCCAGGCATGCAAGGCCAGTTGAGTTTAGAGTTGGTGACTTGCAGAGTACACATCTCCAATTTACAGCATGCAACAATGAGAAGAGGACTGAATGTAAGCCAAGCTCTGGATCATATCTTTGCTGATAATGAGGCAGAGGACACAGAGCAGTATAGCGATGGAGATGAGCAGGTCTCTGAGGAGGAAGATGATGTGGCGTATCAACCAGAAGACACAGACACATCTGATCAGTCTGATGAGGAGGTCACCGGTGCTGAAGCTGCTCCTGCTGAAACATTCGGATCCAAAAGTGGCAACATCTGTTGGAGCTCAGTACCTCCTGACGTACGGTACATGGCAGGACAGCTGCTGCAAATGTCATCAAAATGACCCCTGGGATCACAAGGTTTGCTGTGACGAGAGTAAGTGACATCAAGTCATGTTTTGATCTGTTTATGCCATTGTCACTAAAAAAAGGTCATAATTGCTATGACAAACCTTGAAGGAAAAAAAGTTCATGGCAACATGTGGAATGACATTGATGAGGAATGCCTGGATGCCTACATTGGTGTTCTACATTTTATTATATTTTTTTTATTATTTATTACTAGTTCTGCTTTTCATTTTATATTTGTATTAAAGTTCTATTTTTTGAAAAAAAAAGACTTGTTTTTTGCCCTTTTCTTGAAGTAAATATATATGGGTCGAAATTGACCCAAAACACCATAGATGTTAATGTATAGTTGATAATATTAAAATTAAAATCTTTTTTTTTTTTTTTAACATTTAAGAGATGTGATCTAATACCCCTCAGTAATAGTCAGGTAACAGAACAACCTTTTATTTGTTTACATTATTCTCTTGAGGTTCATTTGACCACTTTTTTATATTGAAAACGAGGGGTATGCTGTTAAAAGAAAGGCCCAGGGGGCCACAACAAAAATATTAAAACCAATCTTTTCATGGATAAGGGAGCCTAACAAGGTAACCAAGAGGTAAGAAACAAATTGGATGATAAATAATTGTTTTTAGGGTATTTTATGGCTGATTTAAGACACGGGTCAAAACCGACTCATTAACATAAGAGATAGTAACAGAAAGCTAACACCAGAGGAAGGCTATCCCATCTGAAGCAGTGAACACACACACACACTCAAAACCCAGGGAGCACCTAACAGCGCCCGGGGAGCAGTTGGGAGTTCAGTGCGTCACTCAAGGGCACCTCAGCCCAAGGCCGTCCCATATTAACCTAACCGCATGTCTTTGGACTGTGGGGGAAACCGGAGCACCCGGAGGAAACCCACGCGGACACGGGGAGAACATGCAAACTCCACACAGAAAGGCCCTCGCCGGCCACGGGGCTCGAACCCAGGACCTTCTTGCTGTGAGGCGACCGTGCTAACCCGCACCCCGGTGTCTTTCAGCAATTTAACAAGCTAACATTTCCCCTTTCTACTTGACCCATGACTGACTGTCCTGTGTTATAAAATCACAGGATAGGGCTTTTTTTGTGCAAGAGAAACTTTATTAAAGCTGCAGTATGTAACAACATGTAACATATTTTAGCTTAGGAAATGTACCAGAAGCGATCTATATTATATATCCAGAGAGTAAAATTAGACACAGTGAGTGGCTGGGAGTCCTAGAAATCATTTAGTAGTAAATTACAGAGCAAGTTTTAGGACACTTTTACGTACCACTTTGTCTAATGTCCTTTACACATTCTTCAGTTCTATTAAGCTGGTGCAGAGGTGGACAGTAACGAAATACATTTACTTGAGTTCTGTACTTAAGTACACTTTGAGTATCTGTACTTTACTTGAGTATTTTTTTGGCAACTTAAGACTTTAACTTCACTACATTTGAAAGACAAATATCGTACTTTTCACTCCACTACATTTCTATCAAGGTCCTCATTACTCGTTACTATGAAGCGGCTTTGAAAGTGGATGTTTTTTCTTTTCTTTTCTTTTCTAAAACGTGATTGATTTTTTCGCAGGTGACACTGAGAGCCGATCAGTAATCACTAGGGTCACGTTACATCCATAGACTGGATAAAATCAAGTTCAGTTATTTTTCAGCAGCATTATTTGAACACAATCAGTTGATGGCAGAATGAAAGGAGGCAAAATAATTCGTTTTCTTTTGTTTCAGACATGTAAAAACTTTTTACCTTTACCTGACATGTTTCGACGGTGTAACTTCCGTCTTCATCAGAGGGTCACCCGGATGTTAGTGTGTGACGTGCCTTTATAATCAGCTGATGTTACGGAGGTGTGACCTCCCTGTCAATATTGACAGGTCGGTCACGCCTCCCGCTGTCAGTGTTGCCCCCTCAGGACGGCGCTCCAGGTGTGGGAGAGCATGTACGCCCCCTCATCCCTGTTTATTGTTCTTGGGCTACGCTTTCTGATTTCTATTGACTCCTTGATCCAATGGTGGTATCTGTTGTTCTCTTGTTGTATGATTTGAGCATTGTCCCAGTCCATTATATGATGACCCTCTGATGAAGACGGAAGTTACACCGTCGAAACATGTCAGGTAAAGGTAAAAAGCTTTTACATGTCTGAAACAAAAGAAAACTAATTATTTTGATTTAAAGAAGAAGACATAATGAACATAATATATTTATGAAAGGAGGCAGTTCTTCTGGGGAACGCACGCACTCATGGCCCATGAACCCATGTTTCAGTTTCCTGAAAGGAATAAAAATTCGTTTCATTTTAAATGTTTGCCAAAAACGAACCACATCACAGCCAACAAAAACTCACCGTCTGACCTGCAGAAGCATATTGAGGTATATAAATGTTTTATTCCAAGAGAAAGCTTGCAATGAAGTTGTCTGTGCTTTTAGAGCTAGCGAGAACGTTGCAATAGCTATACAGTCTGGTTAGTCAAATGACTTTCTATGGATTTACCTGCCAAGTTGCCGTCGCCTTCTCCACGGCTAACGTTAACACACAGCTAGTTAACTTGGACACTGTTAGTTAGCATGTAAAAACAGAGTTATGCTAACATGAATAACGTTAACTTATCTGAAGTTCTTTCAGAAATATGCTTTAGCATAATCTAGCTAAATAAACAGAATGTAGAAATCTTTCTTTTCTAGTAGCATTAGCTACCCAATATGATTTCAAGTTTGAAAAGAGTTTGTTGGCATGTCAGGTGGAGTTTCACTGACTAGCTAGCTTAACGTTAAACCACCGTGATGGCACAGCATGTGTTCATTTTCTGAATTTACATTTCTGTCTTTGGTAACGGCATTAGGTTTTGTAAGCGTTGTGGCAATAATACAACGATGCGTTGATAGAAAATGTACTTTTAATACTTAAGTATTTTTAAAAGCAAGTACTTCAGTACTTTAACTTTAGTAAAAAATTGACTGGACAACTTTCACTTGTATTGCAGTAACATTTGACCAGCGGGATCTGTACATTGACTTAAGTAATGAAGTTGAGTACTTTGTCCACCTCTGAGCTGGTGTCTCTCATCTGGTTTTGCAGAAACATACAACTGTGTGTCATCAGCATAACACTGGAAACCAATATCATGTTTATGAATAATATCACCCAGAGGGAACACATATAAAGAAAAAAGCAGTGGGCCAAAGACAGAACCTTGTGGAACACCAAACTTTACTTCAGTATGTCTAGAAAAATCACCATTTACATCAACATACTGATAGCGATCAGTTAAATAAGAGCTGAGCCAGGAGAGGGCCGTTCCCTTAACTCCCACACTTTGCACGTTGAGTATAAAATGGTGTAATGATCACAAAATTGAATAAAGGTGATTGTTTTTTCATTCAGGAGACTCTTTTATCCAAAGCAGATTACAACTGGGACAGAATTCGAGCACATGAAGGTTAAAGGCTTAACTTTCTCATCACTCACACTGTACTTGGTTTTTATTTACTCTAAATTTACAAGAAATTATACCAGGCTCACAGCAATGGCAGAACTTACAGTACAACAAATCTCAATTATAGTAAATTCAGAATAAATTCTGTCATGGGTTTTAAAGATTAAAATATCCAGTGATTATCATTAGCATGTATAAAATACAACATGGAGCAATCGTCGTTTTGTGCAGTTCGTGTTCATGGTTCTTCAACCTTGAACTAACCTCAGCCTCGCTGACTCGTAAGAGTTAAATCTTTAAGATCTGAGATTAAGACACAGCTAATGTAATTAAAACACAGAACCAAGTCCATCAGCATTTAAAGCACTGAGCTGATTAGTATGCGCTAATGCTAGCTTCTTAAAAGCAGACACATGTGGATGATTCCAAACACAGTAAATGTCATGAGTTTAAACTTTGGATGAAATTGAAATAAAACACTAAGACATATTAGAGAAATTATTAAAAGCATGAAATATCTGAGAATAAGTAATTAATAAATAAATAAATACATGTTGTAATGCATGTTTGTGAATTCTCTATCCTGTTTATTAATTATAGTATTTCACTGAAATTATTGTGATCTTTATCATAAAGACGGCTTTGTGATCTCGACTGAAAGTACACTCCGTCCTCACTCCAGGACACAGGCCAGGCTGTAAGCGTGCTCGTATTTAACTGAGTTAGTTCATTAGTGAGAATAAAACTCAGGGTCGTTATTTGTCTCTTTGTTGATTCATTGATTTGGCTTATTGGTTTATTGATTGTGTACAAATAAATGTGTTTATTACTAAATACAATTTACTTACTAACTAAGGAACTTGCTGTCAGAGAGACAGACAGGTAGACAAATCAATAGACAGACAGATAGATAGATTGATTGATTGATTGACACCCACATGTAATTGTGCAGTCTTTCTGGGAGTTTTTTTCCTTCTTCAGTGAAGTGTCAGTTCCTCTGAGCCCCAGGAGATCATCGCCCTGTTCTGACTGCCCTGCTTCCTCCACACAGGATGTCCTAATGCACATGTTGGACTTCAAATAACCCACCACACATCAAACACCACACATCAGAAACCGCACATCAAATACTACACATCAAATGCTACACATCAGAAACCGCACATCAAATACTACACATCAAATGCTACACATCAGAAACTGCACATCAGAAAATGTACATCAAATACCATACATCAAATGTCACTCAAGAACAAATACCACACATCAGAAACTGCACATCAAACACCACACATCAAACACCGCACATCAGGAACTGCACATCAAACACAGCACATCAAAAAATATAGATCAAATACTGCACATCAAACACCGCACATCAAATACCACACATCAGAAACTGCACATCAAAAACTACAGATCAAATACCACACATCAAAAACTACAGATCAAATACCACACATCAAATACCACACATCAAAAACTACAGATCAAATATTACACATCAAATACCACACATCAAAAACTACAGATCAAAAACTACACATCAAATACCACACATCAAAAACTACAGATCAAATACTACACATCAAAAACTACAGATCAAATATTACACATCAAATACCACACATCAAAAACTACAGATCAAATACTACACATCAAATACTACAGATCACATATTACAGATCAAATACTACACATCAAATACTACAGATCACATATTACAGATCAAATACTATATATCAAATATTACAGATCAAATACTACGCATCAAAAACTACAGATCAATATATTACAGATCAAATGCCACACATCAGATATTACACATCAAAAACTACAGATCAAAAACTACACATCAAATACTGCACATCAAATGCCACTCAACAACAAATACCGCACATCAAATACTTCACATCAAAATCACACATCAAATAACATCAAATGTTTTTATTTGTTTGTTTGTTTGTGTTTTTGTCTTTATTGATTTACATTCTGATGTGTCTGATTTCAGTAATCAGACCCAACACCACTGAGCAGGACTCTAGACCTCTATGGCTTATTTCCTCAATTTTCTTAACTAACTACACATTCATTAAATTATTAATAAAAGAGTGATAATTTACAAATGCATTATTTGAATTCCAGTGTTTTATCTGTAAGTTATCAGCTCAAGGATTTAAAAGTGTAAAGTTTACATCCACTGAGAGAGAGAGAGAGAGAGAGAGAGAGGGATGAGGGGCGTCCCCATGACATCACCAGGAGTTATACAGCAAGAGGCTGTATAAAAGCCTCTTGCTGTCTGTCTGTCTGTGTGTGAGAGAGTAATTTGAGCTTGGTGTGGATCTGGCAGTGTGGATCAGGAGCCCTGAGGAGCCTTCACCATGATTAAAGTTCTAACGGTGTGTGTGGTGCTGCTGGTGCTGGCTGAACTATCCCTTTGTCTCATTTCCACAATGATTGTACAGGATCCCTCAGGATTCTTGACTTGTCAATTGCAAGCAACAGTAAAAATGTTTACCTCCAATCTTCTCCTTTTTGCTTGAGTGTTGCTGCTCCGTTTCTTCTTTGACTGCTTGATCTTGTTTCACACGCACAATCCACTCTCTCCGCCTCTTCTCCTCTTCCGGAAAAAAACAACCCTCTGGCTTCATGCACACAATCCACTCTCTCCGCCTCGTCTCCTTTTTCGGAAAAAGCCAACCCTCTCGTTCCACCTCTTCTCTTTTTTCTGAAAAAGCCAATCCTCTCGCTCCACCTCTTCTCCTCTTCCGGAAAAAGCCAATCCTCTTGTTCCACCTCTTCTCCTTTCTCGGAAAAAGGTAAAAACTTCTTCCTGAACCGGTCCCGTTGTTACAGTTCACTGAACAACAAGGCATAGGTTTTTTTTTTTTGGAAATTCCCGAACGCACGTCTGCAATCAAGCCGGACGGCAATGAAAATACATGGAAGTGGACTCAACTCATGTGGTTTGTTTGTCTTAAATGACGTCACGCACTGAGTGGTCACGAAAATAGCCGAACAGAAATTTGCCACGATCTGCACTAAATTATTTTAATTATTACTTATTAACAATACTTCTTGGGACCAGAAGAAAATTACAGAGGGTTTTTTAACATATAAAGTCTCAAATGTGCATAAACTTAAAACTGTTGCCTATGAGCTTTAAGCTCTGAGTGTGGAGTGTCTTTAGGTTACACTTAGCAAAAAGAAGTTTATTCAAGTGTACTATGAGTATGTATACTTGGCTTATACTGAAAAGTATAAACAAAAGTCTAAGACTAAGTACATTAATACTAAGACTTACACTTATACTTTAATACTAAAACTTATACTTTAGTATAAGTATACCTTACGTTTTTCTGCCACAAAGTACTAATACTTAGTATATCTTGCTCCAAGTGCATAATAAGGTCAAGTCATTGACTC
Organism: Neoarius graeffei; assembly: GCF_027579695.1. NCBI lineage: Eukaryota > Metazoa > Chordata > Actinopteri > Siluriformes > Ariidae > Neoarius > Neoarius graeffei. The sequence continues at coordinate 3,415,837 of NC_083579.1, read as the reverse complement.
ATGCTTAACATTTAATTTATATATTAATATAATATAATGCTGGAGTTTAAAACTTTACAGTATATAGTATGTGTGCTCAATTGCATTATCTTTACTGTATGTACCTTAAAATCATACACAAAAACAGAAAAACTTTTGACTTGACTTTATTGATCAAGAGACCATTATTTTTACATTTTTACACAGAGCATTTTTTAAGGATTTTCCACTAGGAGACCAACTGGTCTGGGCAATACAATCACAGGCCCCAGAGTCCATGCGGCTGCACCGCTGCGGCATATTCTGTGATGCAAAATGGTTCACCAATCACCATACAGACAAACACACTACAGTGACTACACAGCTATCAAGAGCAATTACCAAGCACAAATGTGATGTCAAAGACACTCAAAGTTACACAGTAATGACATCGGATTCTGACATCAGCCATCTCAGTAACCAAATTTTAGTTTTGTTTTTCTTAACCAACATGATCTTGTGTGTGTATCTTATAACATAGATCTTCGTTTTCCTTGTTAAATGTATACTTACATAGTACTTGGTTAATTAATTGCAACTGATTGAACCAAATGATAAGACATAACTTGGTTTAAAATTTGGTCTCCCAGTGAAGCTGGTTTGGCATTGACTAGGAGACCAAATCTGGCCACTGGGAGACCATTTGGTCTCCCAGTAACTATCCCTGGTGCAAATCCTACACAGGATCCTGTAAGATCCTGTAGGATCCTGGTAGGATCTTGGACAAGATCCTTTAGGATTATATTTCAGATCCTGTACAAGATCCTGGTTAGGATCCTGGTAAGATCCTGCTAGGATCCTAGTAGGATCCTGGCCAGGATTTGCACCAGGGTATGTTAAAAAATGCTCTGTTTTTACATGCAAATGTGCACTTTTTCCTTTCATTTTCTCCAGTAAGGAAGGACTTGATTTCATAGGTCTTTGTTTTTGAAATGTTTGAAAATATATCAAACTTGTTTTCAACATTCTGTCTTGTGATTTTGTAAATGCATCACACTCTTGTGTGCATACAGTATGAGTAAACTTTAAGAATATTTTAAGGAGTATATTTCCAGTATATAAATAGTAAGCTACAAGTAATATGCCAAGCAAACTTAAAGTATAGCAAGTAAACTAGTGAAATAACCAACGTTTATAACAGTACACTTAAAGATAAGTGTACTTGTGGTATACTTTAAGCCAGGGCTATTCAAATACATTTGCAGGGGGGCCAAACTAGAAAATTACAAAATTTGTGAGGGCCGGACGGACAATTGACATAAAATTGATATCAGCTAAAGACAATTAAAATATACTATACTAAGGTACATAATATATGAAATAAAATAAGGTACATTATTCTTTTCCTTTATTATGAAATATAATGAAAAATGGTACTTTTTTTTAACAGATGAGGACACGTCTTTCATTTTTTGCTCAACAATCATTTCGTCAACAACCGCCAGCATGCAGTCTTTAATAGTCTCCGACTCGGTGAAGGGTCTCTTTTTTCTTGTCAGTATCCACGCCACTCGTAGAGATGCAATAAAAGCTCTCTCTTGTTCTGTGCAAAAGCCACCAATTGCACGCTGACTTTGTTCAAAAGAAGTTACCAGTCTGTCTATTCTCCTTCGTCTCTCCTCGGAGCCCTCTCGGTATTGCTCAGAAAATGAAGCATGTTTTGTTGTAAAATGTCTCTTCACATTGTACTCTTTGGCCACAGCTACGGATTCGTTGCACAGTAAACACACAGGTCTATCGCTTGCCGTAGTTGGCAAAGTAAATAAGTACTTTTCAGTCCATTCGCTTTGAAATTTACGGTTTTCTCTGTCAACTTTGCGATGTTGCTTGGACAGCGCCATGTTGCCACTGCTGTAGCTGCATGGAGTGTCACATCGCGAGAATCGGCGAGAATGAGTGTTTGTCACCATGGAGACGACCTGTACTCTGGTCTGTGCCAGAGCGGTAGAGAAAACTGTGCGCCACGGCAGATACGTAGACATGTTTTTCTGTTTTGTTTTGAAAAATCTGCCGCGGGCCGGATTAAATTTCAATCGGGCCAATTTCGCCCCCGGGCCGCTATTTGAATAGGCTTGCTTTAAGCATACGAGAGGGATATACCAAGTACATTGATAGTATATAGATGAGTGTACTTGTTGTATACTTTAAAGTGTAGTTTTGCAAACTTAAAATGAATTTTAAAGTATACTTTTATAAACTTGAAATGTTCCAATTTAGTCCGAAAAAGTATTAAATTTGTATACTTTCTAGTACACTAAAAGTACATGGTCTGTAGTATACTTGCTATACTTATACTGAAGCATACTTAATAAAATGAACTTTAAGTATACTACTTTTTGCTATGGGTAAGCCTTTTTTTTTATATAATTGGTTTAGCTTGGTCTTGACTCCTCACCCATTTCACTTTTCCTCCATTTCCTGATCTTTAGTCTGTTCTGACATGGCCATACTCCTCCACTCTCTCTCTATCCCACTGATCTGTCAGGGTTGTGGGTGAGCTGGAGCTGATCCCAGCTGACTTTGGGTTCACCCTGGGCGGGTCACCAGGCTATCACAGGGTTAACACTGATCACCAGCTACACACACACACACACACTCACTCTTGCCCCTCTGAGTGACTTTTAGAGTAAGCAGCTGACTGAACCTACATGTCTTTGGACTGAACACCCAGAGGAAACCCACACAGGCTTTGTAGAAGCTTTTTGATTGGTGCTTTAATGTTCTCCTACATGCACGTTTCCAGGAGAAACCCTAACAATATAAAAGCTGTATATTTGAGGGTAGTGGTGAGGAACAGTGCTGTTTAGTACAAAGTGTATGTTCCTTTGAAGGATGTTAAGCTCTTGTAATGGAAATTTCTAATAAACACTTCAGAGCGCTTAACAGTTGTCTTTTCAGTCATTTATTATAGTAGATCATATAAAGATATATAAAATAGGAAAGGAAAGAGAAGAATAGAAGAAGACATCACTTCTGATGATGCCGAGAGTATGCGCACTCTGAGTTGTGTTTTAGGAATGTTATCTATTATACTCTGAAAGCATTCGCTCACTGCTTGTGTCTTCATGTGATTGGCTGAAGATTTTCTATGAAGCTTTGTTAAAGCGTGCACCTGGCGTGCTCTGGTATGTGCAGGCGGATGCGAGTTAGGGAGAGCTCAAGCTCCCTGCTTATCATCACTGAGGTCAGGAAAGGTGATTACATCATGAGAAGATGCGTAGTTAGGACGAACTCAAGCACCCTGCTCATTACCACCAAGGCCACAGAAAAGCGATTACAGCATGTGGAAAAAACATCTTTCTCAGTATAGGCCACTTGAGCTCAACACACAGAAACACAGAGAATAATAATGTTCATCCATTAAAAATTCCCTCACATTCCCCCCTTTTTATCCTATAGGATAAATTACTAAAAGAAAAGAAAAGAACTGTACACAGTTTCAGTGATAAGAGTTCTCAGAGAGATTCGACTTAACACGTCATTGAGTGTACAGGGATAATGCTAAGGCTGTTTTTATAAGACATAGAGGTCTTATGTTAATGCTAGCAAGCCATATACATAGATCAGGAAACAATAGAACAGGAAACAATCATAATGAAAATGTTTTAAGTCAGGACTAGTTTCATGTCAACTGTGCTGATGTCATCGAATGGTGGGTTGTAGTCTTCATCTGAGTTTGGAGGCCAGTCAGGCAAGTCATCTGAGTCTATTTTCACCATCTGGTAACCAATATTTGTCAGCTGCCTCTGAAACACAGACATACAACATTGACAGAGAACAGGGAGCAAACATAACATCACAATCACTAAGCCCAGGACTGGTATGGTGGATAGAATTAGAGTCTTCCATCCACTAAACCAACATGATCAGTTGTCTTCAACTCCTCCATGTTCATCTGCTCGTGATTGTTCAACCTTGCGCATCTTGTTCAGTGCCTCAATGATGTTACCGAGTTAACCCTTGCCCTTCTTGACGTGTATTGGTGCTCAGAGGGCAGGCACGCCCTATCAGCCCTCGTCCCACCTCACCGGGACTTGGAGGAAACTCGAAACCCTAAGGCTTATCTATCAGCTAGACACTGAAATACTCTTCCCTATTGAGGGTGCGTGCGTGATTGATGTGATACTTGCACTGTTTCATGTAGTGATGCCTTTCTTCCTCACGAGCTTTAGTCAGCGTCTGGGTCACTTAGGCCTTCCTCTTCCTCCTGCTCAGCTGGTTCAGGAACCCTCCTGCAGTGGCTAGCGTGGATCCACGTCACTCTGCCTGTGACCTTCACTGCCGTTGGGGTCGTGAGCAGGACCTGGAATGGGCTATTCCACCGTGGCTTGTTCCACTTGGTTTGTTGGAAGTCCTTCACCATGATCCAATCCCCTGGTTGTAGATCATGCAGAGGTCCCTCAGCGGGTTTGGGAAGTGCTTCTTTACCTGTTTGTGGATAGATTTCAAAGCAGAGGACAACGTTGCACAGTAATTCAACATTGCATCATCACACAGTCTGGTGTCTGGCAGTGTTCCTTGAGCTGGCCCTATCCCCGTGTTGGGTACTCGTCCAAACAGAATTTCGAATGGGCTTAACCCATGTTTAGGCCTAGTTTGCATCCTCATTTGTGTGAGTACTACAGGGAGGACCTTTGTCCATCCTAGCCCTGTTTCTGCACAAGCTTTGCTTAGTTTATTTTTAAGGGACCCATTTTCCCTCTCTACTGCTCCCGCACTGGCAGGATGATGGGCACAATGTTGTTTCAGGTCTATCCCTAGGAATGCTCTTATTTTCTTTAGGGCTGCATTAACAAATGGTGTTCCACTGTCACTTGAGATTTTGCTAGGTATACCCCACCTAGGAATTATATCTCTCAGGAGTGCTTTGACTACTGCCTCTGAGTCTTGTTTAGCTGTGGGGAATACTTCAACCCATTTTGAAAACATGTCAACTATTACCAGGCAACACCTTTTCCCTTCACTAGGTGTCAGTTCAATAAAGTCCATTTGGAGGTGATCAAATGGTTTGTCTGGTATTGGATGTGCTGCTTGAGTTAGTCTGATACCTTGACCTGCATTATGTTGTGCACATATCAAGCATTGCTTGCAAAATTCATCTCATCTCATCATCTCTAGCCGCTTTTATCTTTCTACAGGGTCGCAGGCAAGCTGGAGCCTATCCCAGCTGACTATGGGCGAAAGGTGGGGTACACCCTGGACAAGTCGCCAGGTCATCACAGGGCTGACACATAGACAACCATTCACACTCACGGTCAATTTAGAGTCACCAGTTAACCTAACCTGCATGTCTTTGGGGGAAACCGGAGCACCCGGAGGGAACCCACGCGGACACGGGGAGAACATGTAAACTTCACACAGAAAGGCCCTTGTCAGCCACTGGGCTTGAACCCAGGACCTTCTTGCTGTGAGGCGACAGCACTAACCACTACACTACCGTGCCGCCTGCTTGCAAAATTTCGCAGCATAATTTGAAAACCCCTCTGTGAACCATCTCTTTGTTACTTCTGCTACTATCCCCCCTTTTGACACATGGGTGAGCCCATGTGCCAATTTTGCATAGAAAGGGAACATGTATTTTGGTAGACAGGGACGGCCCGAGGGACAAACCCAGACCGAGTTTGCAAGGATACAGCCCGCCTGTTTCCAGACTTGTCTCTCATCCTGGGTGGCAGTGCTCTGAAGGTCCGCTAGCTGTAAACAAGGGGTAGAAACCTGAGAAAAGGCAAGGTTAGAGAGTGAACTGGAAGCCGAGGCTGCACACTTAGCTGCCGCGTCTGCCCTGGCATTCCCTTGAGAAACAAGATCAGTATTGTTAGTATGGGCAGCACACTTACACACAGCAATGGCTCTAGGGAGTAGAACAGCATCCAACAACTCAGAGACCAGTTTATGATGTGCAATGGGAGATCCTGTGCTAGTGAGAAAATTTCTATGTTTCTAAATAGTGCCAAAATCGTGCACAACGCCAAACGTGTACCTACTGTACGTAAAAATATTGACAGATCACCCTGCAGCCAATTTGCATGCCTCAATGAGGGCACAGAGCTCTGCAGCCTGCGCCAACAGGTTCGAGGGCAGATGTGACGCCTTGAGGACCTCGTGATCTGAGACTATGGCAAAACCTACTTTGTTCTTTCCCGTCTCTGGGTCTCTGGAGGCTGAACCATCCACATAGAGGATCATGTCTGGATTTTCCAAAGGGTCGCTCTTTAAGTCTGCCCTGGGGGAACAAAAATCGTTAGTGAGAGCTACACAGTTATGTGGCTCTCCATCGTCCTCTGTAGGGAGAAGAGAGGCAGGATTCAGAACAGTACAACGTTTCACAGTGATGTTAGGCATATCAAGTATGACTGTGTTATACTTCAACCATCTCTGTGCTGACAAATGTGACGTCTTTTTCTCCAACAGAAGGAGGGAGACAGCATGTGGGACCAAAAGGGTGAGGCTAGAGTACCCCACAATATTTCTGGAAGCAGTTACCACCTTTTCAGCTGCAGCAACTGCACACAGGCAAACAGGAAGTCCAGCCGCCACTGGATCCAGCCTGCTGGAGAAGTAGGCTACAGGTCTCAATCTATCCCCGTGTTTCTGCAAAAGAACAGAGGTCATAAAACCCTTCTTTTCATTGACAGTTTGAACAAATGGTTTATTGGGGTCAGGCAGTCCCAACGTGGGTGTGGTCTGCAGAGCACTCTTTAGGGACGTCAGGCGCGTGCGGGACAGCCGCAGCATTGACTGCTTGCAGATCTTGGACAAACCTCCACTCATCGCGCTGGGATCGTTTTCTTGCCTTCTTAACTGGAAAAAATAGGAGTGCGCACTGGAGAGTCCTGGCAAGGGACAATTACATCTGCCTTCAGCAATGAATCAAAGACTGGTCTTATACCTGTAAGTGCTTCTGGTTTGAGTGGGTACTGGGTCTGTTTAGGACTGAAATCTGATTTGGGGGTGATCACCACTGGTTCAGCATTCTTTATTAGGCCCACATCACGTTTACCCTTTGCCCAAACGGAATTTGGAACTCCCGCCAATTTGGGGTGCACCTCTGCTGGAGTTATGCCTGTGGAAACAGAGACAAACAGGCCAGTATGGCCGAGGTCCCCAGGACCCTGGTCATCAGTGGCTAATATTACGCTGCGCTTAACATACACACACATAGCATGACTTTGTTTGTAGACCCCAAGCCTTTGACAAAACAACACACTAGGGTCCTCTGTTTGGGACCATTCATTGCCATCGACTGCACACTTCCTGACCCACTTCCCCATGTCTTTCCAATGGGCGGCTCGTGGCCTTGGTAATGAGACATGGGATATAGAATTAATGATGTCAAAGAAATCATGTTGGCAGCAGCCAACCTCAAAGTCCTCTGACACGAGGCTGCGTATAACATGTTTGAGAACACTGCGATGAACATTGATGCAGCTGTTTGGACAACGAGTAAAATGGACCTGCACAGCACAATAATGTTTAGACCAATATATAGTTTTGAGGGTCAATCTTTCACGTGCATGGGGTCTGCAAACCAAGTCTTTTCAAACTCTACATCTTGCCCTTGGTGAACATGTGCTGTACAATGCAAATCTTCCTCTTTCATATAATCTGTGTCAACTGATAAGGTGTTCAAGCGTGCGAGCTGTACAAGGTGTTTTGGAGTTTGTGTGAGCTGATCTGAGCAGAGCTGCCAGACATACACATACAGGGGGCTTCCAAACCCATACTGCACACCGCACATTTCACTTACTTCAATAGTTAGTCCATCTGGAGTGGACGTGAGATTTACTTCTAATTTGCACATTAAATCATGTGCTAACAAATTTACTGGACATGTATGTGAGATGAGGAATGAGTGGGATGTAACTATTCCTCCCTCGCTTTTACACGGGAGGTTGACTGAGAAAGTTTCGGTTAGAGGTCGTCCTGAGATGCCCACTGTCTGAATAGAATTTGAGCTGAGCGGTGGGTCTACTGGAAGTACCCCATGTTGTATCACTGAGTGTCCTGCTCCAGAATCTACTAAAAAGGTTAACACATGCCCACATACAGTGAGGGGCATACAAGGGAGTTTAGAAAAGGGAGTAGTTGTGTATTTTAACAAACTTAATGCAACTTCAGGTGTATCTATCTGGACTGGTGTATCGGGCATTTCTGTGTAGTCTTGCTGTTGCATGCAGGTGCTGCTACTAATGTGTTTAACGTTATGTGAATGCTCCTGTCTATGTGTATGTGTATCATCAGGTGAGTGTGTGTTACCTCCCCTGTTCTCTGTGTGGGGCCTGTTCCTGGAGTCCGCCCATCAGTCTGCTTTGCTGTACTCCTCACAGGGCCTCTGCCTGTTACTGTGGAGACAATTTCGAGCAATGTGTCCCTTTTGATTGCAGTTGTAGCAGGTTGCACCTTTTATCCAGGACGAGTCACTCCAGGTTGTCCTGTCTCGGCCCCTACCTCGACCTCTTCCTCTAGGTCCAGGCTGAGCAGTCTGGAGAAGAGTGAGAGTGGTGGCATGTAGGTCTTGGTCTCTTTGTGCCGACTTTGTCTTCTCCTTCTCTTTCAGCAGCTTTTCTGCATGCACAGTGTACTGCTCGATCTTGGTGAGACTCAGGAGTGCCCTCCACTGCAGCCAGGGTCGCAGGTCTGGTCAGGCCACTGTGGTTTTTTTTTTCTCATGCATGGCGGTGAGACGGGCGAAAAACGCTGACACCACTTCACATCTTCTTGCTTACACATACTGATCTTAGTAATGTCTATGTTCAAGGGAAAAGTACTGTCCAGACGAGCACAGAGAGCAGTGATGGTATCTCTATACTCACCATTGCCAGCCGCGCTCCAGTCTGGTGTAGTCATTCGCTGGTCAGCTTCCGGCCACTCTTTGGAAACTTTGTTCCAATCTATACCCATCTTGGTCATGATTAGGCAGCGAAGTTCATGGGTGGTCGGTCGGAATTTTCTGCAAAATATCAACAGTTCGTTACCAAATCTCTTTCCTCCTACCTCTCTCACATTGGGAAGAGAAGCCATGCTTTCCTTGATATCAGCTGTCATCCAGGGTCTGTGGACTAAAAGCACGCCATCAGCTCCAGCCACTTCCACCATTGGAAGATGAAGGACTTCAGACTTTAGATTATGGCCTTGTGGACCCACTGGTGAGCACGTGGTCAGGTCCAGGAGAGTATCTTTTCCATCGCCGTATGCAAGACCGGATCTCGTGTGTGATGGAGAAGCGAGGGGAGGTGCTGACGCTGGAGGCGGTTGGTAGGCTGGAGGAGATTCCAGAGGCTCAGTTTTTTTCTTTGTCTCAACTTCTCCCCCTTTCTGTGGGTGAAGCGCTTGTGGGAATGATGTTCCACCTTGCTGAGGAGGCAGTGTGGGTTGGGGTGTTGGGGCAGACTCCAGGTCAGGGTCCATCTGAAATTTCAAACACTGAGAAGAGGGTGAGAGCCCTGCCTGTCGTTTCTCTCTTTTGTACTCTCTATTAAGTGTTTCTTCTTTCCATGCAGAAAACGCCCTCCAGTCCCCTAAGAACTTAACATTATCTGCAGACTCTACTTTTTCCTTCTGTTTCAACTTTTCTTCTAACTGTCCTATCTGCCTGGGACTAAAACTGCCCTTCTCAGGGAATTCTAAGTCCTTTACCCATATATCAAACTGTGCCAAATAATCCTCGCCATACGAGGTTTTCATAAACTGGATGTTTGGGCTGTCATAGGAACATCCAATTCTTATTATAGCACACTTGCTTTTTCTTTTCTTTCCCTAACTTACTGTTTCTGTTCCTCATTGTACACTGTTATATTAATAGGTTATGACAACAATGGCTGAGTTTTTATTAGGATCACAAGAAGAGCAGGTTGAACTATGTCCAAAAATGCGACACAATAATCCTTTAGGTGTGTTCTTATTAGTAAACAATTTATCTGACATTTGCCTTAAACCAAAGCAGGTATCATTTAACACAACAACCTCAAAGACAACTCGCGCATGTGTACAAAATCTGTTTCTCTGTTTCAGAATTTGGAGGAGGACAGTACTCTGTTAATTCATCAATATTTTGCGTGCACACCGGTGTGTCTTTGCGTTTTCGCGATCGAAGCTCTCTATCCCGTTCCCCAGACGGGCCAGTTGTTCACACAGAACAAAGGGAGCAAGATTCAATTCCCACGAATCGCTGAATGTGAATCCGTCGAAACACGCACCCGTACTTCCCCTCCTCAAGTAGGCGAGCGATTACCCAGTCGTCACTTAGGCGGATAATTCTCTTACACAACCCAATAAACTACTCGCAGTTTATTGTCTCAAAATTGTGTTTTATCCGTTGTCTGCAAACATATTGATGGTACCACAGTTTAGCAGTCCTCCTGAGCTCAGACAAACTTCTGTCCATCTCTTATATCAGTCTTCCTTGACTGGGACAATCTCTGTCCATCTCTTATATCATTCTTTAAATACTAGGACAAATCCCTGTCCATTTCTTGTATCATTCTTTAAATACTGTTTCCATTAATTTCTTTACACAAGAATGCAAAGGTATCACTTACTGGTTCGGTGAGCCCTGACGGTCTGGTCTCTCGTCCGAGTTCTCAGCTCCGCACCGTAGCCTTGGGAGTGTTACGTCGTCCGAGGATCAGACGCATAGGGCCCACCCAGGGGACGCCAAATTGTAATGGAAATTTCTAATAAACACTTCAGAGCGCTTAACAGTTGTCTTTTCAGTCATTTATTATAGTAGATCATATAAAAGATATATAAAATAGGAAAGGAAAGAGAAGAATAGAAGAAGACATCACTTCTGATGATGCCGAGAGTATGCGCACTCTGAGTTGTGTTTTAGGAATGTTATCTATTATACTCTGAAAGCATTCGCTCACTGCTTGTGTCTTCACGTGATTGGCTGAAGATTTTCTATGAAGCTTTGCTAAAGCGTGCACCTGGCGTGCTCTGGTATGTGCAGGCGGATGCGAGTTAGGGAGAGCTCAAGCTCCCTGCTTATCATCACTGAGGTCAGGAAAGGTGGTTACATCATGAGAAGATGCGTAGTTAGGACAAACTCAAGCACCCTGCTCATTACCACCAAGGCCACAGAAAAGCGATTACAGCATGTGGAAAAAACATCTTTCTCAGTATAGGCCACTTGAGCTCAACACACAGAAACACAGAGAATAATAATGTTCATCCATTAAAAATTCCCTCACACTCTTCAGTGACTTGGGGGACTGCTAGAATATTGTGTTCTCATAATTTTCATCTCCTTTAAAATGGTGGACTTCCTGCACCAGCTTCTTATTGATCTGACTTTTTTTTTTTTTAAACACCTAACATACCCCCCAAGGTTGATGCTCAAACATCATCACTTGGCATGTGGAATACTACAAACAGCATGACACCAAACGATGGATTCCTGGTTCTGCCCAGCATCATCAGGCTCATCCTCCCTGCTGGCCTGCTAGTGTCTCTGCTCCACGACCTCCGCTGCCGAACCTCTCACGCTGAGGAGATCCTGAGTAACAATGGATGGAGCCACACCCAAAGAGCTGAGCTTTCTAAATTCTTGAGTCGAGGTGGAAAAGATGTCCTGTGACCTCCTGGAGATCTGCCTTCAGTAGATTAAAGGAGTCTGTTTGACTAAGGATCTACAAAATTAAGCTCTTTTGGAAGTGTCTCATCCCTAAAATTGTCGGTTCCTCTGATGCCCAGAAAATTGAGCTGTGCTGATTGAGGCAGATGGAGAATTGACCTGTTCATTCTATGTTTCACATTAGTTCTCTCTTTATACACCTTTAGGACTTCATGACGAATTACTGAATGCCATTTTACATTGGAGATTTTAAATCCAGGTCACTAAAATATTCTTTGTACGGTCTCGCATAATTAACATCCCACAACAATAAAAGTTTACTTCATTACTTCTGTCTGTGTATTGTTATGCCCTTCACTTCTGAAAGGAGGAACTGGGTGATGTCTGATCAGTGGTATTTGCCACAACATCCTGTCATTCAACTTCTTGATCAGCAGCAAGAAATGCTCTTGACTCAACTGTTCCACTCGAGCAGATTCCTGAACCTTGATTGGCTTGAGGTGCTGTTTTTTTTTGGGGGGGGGGTACCTTTTTTCTAACACATCCACTCTATGTTAGTCTTCTACAGTGTCTAGTCCACATGACGCATGCTGTCTTTGGTTTGATCTTGAAAGTAAACGCATGTTGAGTCCAAGGTGGCGGAGCACTAGCTGGCTTTCCTTTTCAGTTTTGCACAAAATGGGAGTGATGGTTTAAATGTCAATTGAACCAACTGTAATTTGGTTTCATCTCACTGAATGAGTTGTGATTAAAGCTGGGTTTTCCCCTTGCAAGATGGCTCTTACAGAGGACTGTTTTTAAAATGTAGTGTTTCCATTTGTGCCAATGTTATAAATGCAAAAGTTTCAATTTTGCAAAACGTTGCTTTTGAGATGTCTCGAAAAATCATAAGGGTGTGTGGTGTTTTTTTTTTTTTAATAGTTGTGCATGGTGTTTTTCCTATGTCTCTCAAGATCATGTGGAGATGTGATCATTTTGTATATGTGGAGAGTCGCTTTTTATTTTAGGATGGTGTTCCTACTCTGTAAACAGTATGGCCTGATAGCCAGCCAAAGACAAGGAGCTTTAACTAATTAGCATGATCATGGAACTGCATTACACGAAGATGGCGACGTGTGTGCGTGTGTGTGTGTGTAGAACATGACTATTAAAAATATTGCATTACATCCAAAAGCTAGAACATGCAGGCAACATAGATCCAGAATTTACCCACTAGTGGATTCAATCCACTTAGTGTACACCAAACTGGCTTTGGGACACTAAGACATCCTGAACCACTTAGTATTTGGGATTTCCAGATACACTGGAGATGCTAAAGGCTTGCAAAAATACAGATGCCTACTGCTATTTTGAGGCAGGTTCCATGCATGCTGGAATGTTATAGGAAATTCCTGATAAAGAAAAACACCTTATGACAAAGATAAGCTCAAACATGGACTTCTAACAGTAATAAATGAGCCAGGGCCTAGATCTAGCATATTTTTATGGCCTTTAGCTGCACTGGCGTTATCAGTACATAAACATGCTGCTAGTCAAGCCAAGCAGGCGGTCTAATAAAATACAGTGGTGCTTGAAAGTTTGTGAACCCTTTAGAATTTTCTATATTTCTGCATAAATATGACCTAAAACATCATCAGATTTTCACACAAGTCCTAAAAGTAGATAAAGAGAACCCAGTTAAACAAATGAGACAAAAATATTATACTTGGTCATTTATTTATTGAGGAAAATGATCCAATATTACATATCTGTGAGTGGCAAAAGTATGTGAACCTTTGCTTTCAGTATCTGGTGTGACCCCCTTGTGCAGCAATAACTGCAACTAAATGTTTGTGGTAACTGTTGATCAGTCCTGCACACCAGCTTGGAGGAATTTTAGCCCATTCCTCCGTACAGAACAGCTTCAACTCTGGGATGTTGGTGGGTTTCCTCACATGAACTACTCGCTTCAGGTCCTTCCACAACATTTCCATTGGATTAAGGTCAGGACTTTGACTTGGCCATTCCAAAACATTAACTTTATTCTTCTTTAACCATTCTTTGGTAGAACGACTTGTGTGTTTAGGGTCGTTGTCTTGCTGCATGACCCACCTTCTCTTGAGATTCAGTTCATGGACAGATGTCCTGACATTTTCCTTTAGAATTCACTGGTATAATTTAGAATTCATTGTTCCATCAATGATGGCAAGCCATCCTGGCCCAGATGCAGCAAAACAGGCCCAAACCATGATACTACCACCACCATGTTTCACAGATGGGATAAGGTTCTTATGCTGGAATGCAGTGTTTTCCTTTCTCCAAACATAACGCTTCTCATTTAAACCAAAAAGTTCTATTTTGGTCTCATCCATCCACAAAACATTTTTCCAATAGCCTTCTGGCTTGTCCACGTGATCTTTAGTAAACTGCAGATGAGCAGCAATGTTCTTTTTGGAGAGCAGTGGCTTTCTCCTTGCAACCCTGCCATGCACACCATTGTTGTTCAGTGTTCTCCTGATGGTGGACTCATGAACATTAACATTAGCCAATGTGAGAGCGGCCTTCAGTTGCTTAGAAGTTACCCTAGGGTCCTTTGTGACCTCGCCGACTATTACACGCCTTGCTCTTGGAGCGATCTTTGTTGGTTGACCACTCCTGGGGAGGGCAATAATGGTCTTGAATTTCCTCCATTTGTACACAATCTGACTGTGGATTGGTGGAGTCCAAACTCCTTAGAGATGGTTTTGTAACCTTATCCAGCCTGATGACCATCTACAGCGCTTTTTCTGAGGTCCTCAGAAATCTCCTTTGTTCGTGTCAAGATACACTTCCCCAAACATGTGTTGTGAAGATCAGACTTTGATAGATCCCTGTTCTTTAAATAAAACAGGGTGCCCACTCACACCTGATTGTCATCCCATTGATTGAAAACACCTGACTCTAATTTCACTTTCAAATTAATCGCTAATCCTAGAGGTTCACATACTTTTGCCACTCACAGATATGTAATATTGGACCATTTTCCTTAATAAATAAATGACCAAGTATAATATTTTCATCTCATTTGTTTAACTGGGTTCTCTTTATCTACTTTTAAGACTTGTGTGAAAATGTGACGATGTTTTAGGCCATACTTATGCAGAAATATAGAAAATTCTAAAGGGTTCACAAACTTTCAAGCACCACTGTATATCCTGTCCAAAACTCATGTCCAGATCTACACTGCAAAAACTAGCCATCCTAATATAAGGAAAAACATAATACATTTGAGAACATTTAGACTATAATCAAGTGAAATAATCTGCCAGTGCAGTAAGATAATTACACTTGGTAAGACATCTTAGAATAAGTTGGTTGCAATCTAGAACTAGGTTTAATAATCTCAAAATTGGTGTCTTGTTTTCTTCTAATAAGAAATGCTAGATCGTTTCAACTATTTTCAAGATATTTTCACTTGCTAAGATATCATTTTTTGCAGTGTGCATTTTAACGTTGCACAGAGCTTTCACACTAAACAGATATACAATGTTCTCCATACACACAGGGATGCTTTATCATCCAGTCTTCCTGTCTAACTGCAGCTCGCCATTTTTCTCGTCATTCTGGGTTCTGCAGGAAGTGGTGAAAATTTAAACCAGGTTTATCTGGTTTAAAGCGCTGTACAAATAAACTTGATTTGATTTGATTTGATTTATCTCCACGTCTTATTACAGCAAAAAGTGCTACAGGACTCTAGCTTTGCTCTTTTAGACACAAGATCTACACGTATAAGACACATCGAAGACAATACTGCACATCAAAAGCCACACATCAAACACTGCACATTAAATACGAGACATAAATTCTGACACAATAAATATATGTTATTTACCAGCTGGGAGGTCCGTATGGTGAAATACCGTGACCGTCTTGAAAGTACTGACCGAGGCCCCATGGGCTGAGGTCAGTACTCAAGGCCGAGGTCACGGTATTTCACCATACGGACCGACCTTAAGCTGGTAAATAATATATATATTTTTTTCTTTACCAAATTCTAACAGAAAACGAGAGCGCCCGAAAGGGAAAACCGAGCCGAGCCAAGGCGAGCCGCCATTTTGAATCCTCATTCACGGCTCATTCAATAATGCAAATTGCTTTCTCCTCAGTATACAAGTGCACTTCCATGGCAGGAAAAAAACAACATTTTGCCACCTATGTAGTCCCCTATTTATACAACTAGGAGTCATTCAGGATTCAGCCATGTTTTTGCTCGGCGTTAGCAAATTACAGGTTTTTAGCTTTCTCACGAAATGTTTTCTTTAATTTTGTCTTCCTCAGGGTAGTAAAACTCGCTTTCGCTGTGAACACTGTCGTTATCGCTGTCCATGATGTAAAATTAATGCTATTATGCTGAGAAATGCTGGCAAAAATTTAGAAGATTTTTAATAATCTTATAAATAAATTTTGTAAAAAAAGATAAATGTTGACAAAAAAATGCTACTATGTTTATTCTTATGAACAAGCGAGTCACCAGAGGTCCGTACCCGGGGTCCGTACCATAGGACACGGACCCGCTCGCCAGCCAATCAGAGCGCAGGATTTGGACCGCGAAAAAAATAAATACAATTACTACACAAAAAAACATTAAATACCATACAACACAAATACAGTGGTGCTTGAAAGTTTGTGAACCCTTTCGAATTTTCTATATTTCTGGATAAATATGACCGAAAACATCATCAGATTTTCACACAAGTCCTAAAAGTAGATCAAGAGAACCCAGTTAAACAAATGAGACAAAAATATTATACTTGGTCATTTATTTATTGAGGAAAATGATCCAATATTGCATATCTGTGAGTGGCAAAAGTATGTGACCCTTTGCTTTCAGTATCTGGTGTGACCCCCTTGTGCAGCAATAACTGCAAATAAACGTTTGCGGTAACTGTTGATCAGTCCTGCACACCGGCTTGGAGGAATTTTAGCCCATTCCTCCGTACAGAACAGCTTCAACTCTGGGATGTTGGTGGGTTTCCTCACATGAACTGCTCGCTTCAGGTCCTTCCACAGCATTTCCATTGGATTAAGGTCAGGACTTTGACTTGGCCATTCCAAAACATTCACTTTATTCTTCTTTAACCATTCTTTGGTAGAACGACTTGTGTGCTTAGGGTCGTTGTCTTGCTGCATGACCCACCTTCTCTTGAGATTCAGTTCATGGACAGATGTCCTGACATTTTCCTTTAGAATTCACTGGGATAATTCAGAATTCATTGTTCCATCAATGATGGCAAGCTGTCCTGGCACAGATGCAGCAAAACAGGCCCCAACCATGATACTACCACCACCATGTTTCACAGATGGGATAAGGTTCTTATGCTGAAATGCAGTGTTTTCCTTTCTCCAAACATAACGCTTCTCATTTAAACCAAAAAGTTCTATTTTGGTCTCATCCATCCACAAAACATTTTTCCAATATCCTTCTGGCTTGTCCACATGATCTTGAGTAAACTGCAGACGAGCAGCAATGTTCTTTTTGGAGAGCAGTGGCTTTCTCCTTGCAACCCTGCCAAGCACACCATTGTTGTTCAGTGTTCTCCTGATGGTGGACTCATGAACATTAGCCAATGTGAGAGAGGCCTTCAGTTGCTTAGAAGTTACCTTGGGGTCCTTTGTGACCTTGCCGACTATTACACGCCTTGCTCTTGGAGTGATCTTTGTTGGTTCAGCACTCCTGGGGAGGGTAACAATGGTCTTGAATTTCCTCCATTTGTACACAATCTGTCTGACTGTGGATTGGTGGAGTCCAAACTCTTTAGAGATGGTTTTGTAACCTTTTCCAGCCTGATGAGCATCAGCAATGCTTTTTCTGAGGTCCTCAGAAATCTCCTTTGTTTGTGCCATGATACACTTCCACAAACATGTGTTGTGAAGATCAGACTTTGATAGATCCCTGTTCTTTAAATAAAACAGGGTGCCCACTCACACCTGATTGTCATCCCATTGATTGAAAACACCTGACTCTAATTTCACCTTCAAATTAACTGCTAATCCTAGAGGTTCACATACTTTTGCCACTCACAGATATGTAATATTGGATCATTTTCCTCAATAAATAAATGACCAAGTATAATATTTTTGTCTCATTTGTTTAACTGGGTTCTCTTGATCTACTTTTAGGACTTGTGTGAAAATCTGATGATGTTTTAGGTCATATTTATGCAGAAATATAGAAAATTCTAAAGGGTTCACAAACTTTCAAGCACCACTGTACATCAAGTCCAGAGAATCAAATACCACATGACAAATACGATACATTAAATACTGCACGCAAAATACTACACATTAAATATCGCACAACAAATACCACTCATCAAAAACAAAACATGAAAAACTGCACAAAAAATACCAGAGATCAAATACTACACATCAAACACCACACAGGAACTATCATACATCAAATACCACACAACAAATACTACAGATCAAATACCACAAATCACATCCAATACCATTCAACACCACTGAACAGGACTCTCCTTCACTAACAATCTACCAAACACAAGATGGCGCTGTTACCAAGGCAACGGGCCGAGCTCTGGTCCACTTTCACAACATGAATATAAAC
Source organism: Neoarius graeffei (assembly GCF_027579695.1). Taxonomy (NCBI): domain Eukaryota; kingdom Metazoa; phylum Chordata; class Actinopteri; order Siluriformes; family Ariidae; genus Neoarius; species Neoarius graeffei. The sequence continues at coordinate 3,397,658 of NC_083579.1, read as the reverse complement.
AGGATTTTTCTCAAAGCAAATGTACTGAAATATAAATATAACTACACATTCATTAAATTATTAATAAAAGAGTGATAATTTACAAATGCATTATTTGAATTCCAGTGTTTTATCTGTAAGTTATCAGCTCAAGGATTTAAAAGTGTAAAGTTTACATCCACTGAGAGAGAGAGAGGGAGAGAGAGAGAGAGAGGGATGAGGGGCGTCCCCATGACGTCACCAGGAGTTTGCTGTATAAAAGCCTCTTGCTGTCTGTCTGTGTGTGTGAGAGAGTAATTTGAGTTTGGTGTGGATCAGGAGCCCTGAGGAGCCTTCACCATGATTAAAGTTCTAACGGTGTGTGTGGTGCTGCTGGCTGTGCTTTTCTCAACACAGGTTTGTGTCTCACACATAGAGTTAATATACTGTATTTATTTTATTTCTCCAGTCTTTGTTTAATCTTCAGTGTATAAATCCTGCAGAATACTGATGCATGTGGTCACTGCACTCTGCATGCTTCAGGGTTTTTAAATTAATTAATTAGGAAACTTTTTTTCTTGATGTCTTATTTAGCTTAATCTTTATTCTATCTGAACTCTGCTCACTGGATTCTCCTCCTCACTTTATTAGATTTTCAGTCTTTATTATAAAGAACAGGTTGCTAGTGCCTTCTAATTAACAAAATTAATAAACAAACATGATTTTACTAAATGGAGAAGCTCAGATGCATGTAATTAGTTTTTAATAGGTTTTAAGATTAGTGTGTTTTTAGGTGACTTCATGTAATTGATCTGGAAGGTTATGAGCTTGGTGCTCTGGGTGGGGTTGTGGGTGGGGTTTTTTTTTTTTAAGGTTTAGGTGTAAGAGGAACTTGAGGGGCTTCTTTCCTTCCTTTATTTTAAGGGGGCGGGAACAATCCTTTTTCTGTTAACAGGAGCAGGGTTTTATTTATTTAAAACTTAAGTTTATCCTATGAGTCCTGCCTTTTCACCATTTCACTTTTCCTGATCTTTAATCTGTTCTGACATGGCCATATTCCTCCACTCTCATAATGCTACTCCTGAGTTTTCAATGGATTCTGATTATTTGAAAGATCTAATCAGTCTGCCCAATAGCTCCAGCCTGGTTTTGTGACTGGTACAGCTGTGTGAGCTCCTGTGCCACTGACTCCCTGGTTCACTGTTGGAGAAGCTGATAGAATATTGTGATCGTGTAACCATTTTCATGTCTCTAAAATGGTGACCGGTGGATTCCTGCACCAGATTTTTAATGTTCTTGATCTGACTCCTTTTTGCCCATCCCTAGGTTGATGCACAATCTCCTCCAGTAAATAGTACAAATAGCACGACGCCAAACGATGGATTCCTGGTTCTGCCCAGCATCCTCAGCCTCATCCTCCCTGCTGGCCTGCTAGTGTCTCTGCTCCATGATCTCCACTGCTGAATTGCTCATGCTGGGGAGATCCTGAGTAACAATGGATGGAGCCACACCCAAAGAGCTGAGCTTTCTAAATTCTTGAGTCGAGGTGGAAAAGATGTCCTGTCACCTACTGGAGATCTGCCTGCAGTGGATTAAAGGAGTCTGTTTTGACTTGACTAAGGATCTACAAAATGAAGCTCTTTTGGGAATGTCACTCCTGAAATTCAGTTCCTCTGATGCCCAGGAAATCGAGCTGTGCTGATTGAGGCGGATGAAGAATTGACCTGTTCACTCTGTGTTTCTCACTTAGTTTGCTGTAGAAGTTCTTTTAGGACTTATTGAATGGCATTTTTTACATTGGATTTTAAATCCAATGTCCCTAACTAAAATCCTGTTTTTGTATGAGTAACCATAATTGTAATGGCCCCCAATAAAAGCTTACTTCACTAGTTTTTGTCTGTTCTACTCCTTGCTCAGTTCCTCCTTTGATGTCTGATCAGTGGAGTTTGTCACATCTTTGTCATTCAGCTTTTCGATCGGCAACAGGAAACTATCTTGACTAGGCTGTTCCAGTAGAGCAGATTCTTGCACCTTGATTGGATCAAGGTGCTGGGGGGAGGGGAATTACGTTTTTCCTAATAAACCAATGTAGATTAAACTTATCTAGGGTGTCAAGAATCTTCAAAGCCATGCATACCATCTTTGCTTTGGTCTCTAAAGTAAAATTGCATGTTGAGTTCAAGGTGGTGTAACGCTAGCTTTACACTTTTGCACAAGACGAATGTGACTTTAAATTTCATGCAATTGGTTTGTGTCCCAACTGGGTGAGGTGTGACTTGAAGCTGGTTTTCTCCTCTCATATTGGCTCTTGGGGGGGGTTGAGTTCCAGAGACCTCAGCAAAGCAGAACCTAATTTTCAAAATTGAGTAAAGTTGATGTTCCCTTAGATCTTTGGAAGGCTTTTTCTCTGCCAGCAAGATATTTATGGCATGCTTTATTTTTCATCAAATCGGTGTCTTTTCTGGATGCCAAGATTCTCCTTGGTGTTCGGTGTTATTTCTGAGGGCAATGTAGATAGTGCAAGGTATTCCATGAATGATCCCTCAGGCAAATACTGCATATCAAATGGTGGCAACATATGAGCCAGGAAGTCCTTAGGAGAGGAATGACCAACACAGTAGGGACAATGCTAAGAGGAAACTAAGATGGTTGGGTTTATCAAGGTTGGACATGTTCCTGAGCAGCAACTCTTCAGGGAGCTTAAGGATGGCTTTTGTGATCATGGTAGGCCTCTAAAATGGGTCCTCTTTGACTGTGTATTAAAGTGTTTTGCCATAGTTCTGTCTGGTACCAGGAGGCAGCAGGCTGTGAAAAGTGGTGCCTGAACCTCAAGTAGGGGAGAGCTTTCTCTGAAGAACGGTGTAAAGAACATGCTGAAAAGGGTACCAAAGGCAACATGGAGCTCCCTATTGTCAAATTTGATGGAGTTGGAGTTAGTTCATTTATTCAGGAGACTTTTATCCAGTGCAGGTCACAACTGGGACAGAATCTGAGCACATGAAGGTTAAAGGCTTAACTTTCTCATCACTAACACTTTTTTTCCTTTTAATTCTAAATTTACAAGAAATTATTCCAGGCTCACATCAATGGCAGAACTTTCAGTACAACTACAGCAACAAAAATCTCATATGAAAATCAGTTCTGTCAATTTTTAAAGATTAAAATATCCAATGGTTGTCAGTAGCATAAACTTCAGCAGTCTTGTGTGGTTTGTGTTAATCATTCAGCCTTGAACTAACCTCAGCCTTACTGACTCATAAGAGTTAAATCTTTAAAATCTGAGATTAAGACACAGCTATTGTAATTAAAAACAGAGAGCCAAGTCTATCAGCATTTAAAGCACTGAGCTGATTAGTATGCTAATGCCAGCTTCTTAAAAGTAAACACATGGATGATCCCAAACACAAATGTAATGAGTTTAAACTTTGGATGAACTTGAAAGAAAATATCAGACACATTACATTAATGTACTACTGTGTGATTTTTTTTTTTTTTTGTCTTAAACATTACAGAGGTGCTAATTCGTATTGTGCTACTTGTGATGGAAAGTCTGGCTCGAAGTGAATTAGAGGACTCTGATGAGAGTTGATTCGCAAACGATTCATTGACGTTTTCCTCCAAGAACTAGCGAAAGTTGTTGGTCTTTATCTCATGATGGTGATTATTGTTCAGTGAGAGCGACAAAGGATCTATTTATTGGAAATAAATAAAACTCTGTAGAAAGGTGAGTCGACTTCCAACGTTCACCTAAAACACACATGCAAACTCCTCACCTTTCGGCGAAATTCGCCGTTTTGGTCCCAAAATAGGTCACTTGTGTGAATCGTGTAGATCCGAAGAGTTTTTTTTGGGGGGGGGGGGTAGGCAGGCTACAACGCTATTGTTGCCAAACATTTCACTTACAAGGTTACAGCCAATCAAGATAAACAGTTACTAACACGCTTCTTTTCCATTGGAGTTCCGATCAGCTGGTGCACAACCCACTGCTGGTTGCCAGTCCTCGCTTACGAATATTCCACAGATTCAGACCGCAAAGTCACCTTTTTATAGAGAGATCTGGCAACCTCATCTCGCGACTGAATCTGAATACCAATGGAACAGTTTCCAGCGCGCTCGGGGGTGAATAACCATGGGCGGATCTACCGGGGTGGCATATGCCACTCTAAAAGAAAGCCTTGCCACCCCTGCTGCTACCCCAGTTGGCAGCGACGAATTCAAAGAAAAATTACGGCCAATTTGACATTTACGTGCGCGAATTTCCAATGTCCGACTGTGGCGAATGCAGCACGAGAGAGATAACGCCAGAGATTGGTTGCTTTGGAAAATTGAGAGGCGCGAAGCGAGGGAGCCAGGAGTCGCGAGGAAAGGAGACACGGGAGGAAAGGGGTAAAAGCTGATTAACTATCTATCAAAAAATGAAATTATAATGAATGAACAGTGCTAGCATAGTTGCGATGCTGATTTTGAGAGGATAAAAATCAGGTTGGAGAAGGTTATTTAGCTAACTATACATGTAAGGCAAAAAAAAAAAAAAAGTGTGTTTCCGGTAACCCGACCGATCGAGAATTTCCGCGTCGAAATTGCCGACCGTAAAGTTTTTATTACAAGTTTCCCTCGATATTTTAGTGTAAGTGGCGTTAGTTTGTCATAATTTTTTGTTTCAACGCATTCAAGTTGTGAAAGAAACGATAAAAAGTAAAATGTTTTGCCACTTCTATCAGCCCTCCTGGCTGTAATGCAAATTGCTTCCTCTTCAGTATACAAGTGCACTTCCATGGCAGGGAAAAACACTACATTTTGCCGCCTATGTAGTCCCCTATTTATACAAATAGGAGTTATTCAGGATTCAGCCATGTTTTTGCTCCGTGTTTTTGCTCGACCCAAGTTCTACAGTAGGCTGGGCGAGGCCGGCTGCTTTTAATGGAAGTAGCCGAGCCTAGGACGTTCAACCATATTTTCACGTTATTTCTTGATAAGGTGTTTTCACATTATCACATGAAAATATCATGAAATTACGTGATAATTTCGTATCATGAAATTGTTATTACATGATAAATATATTGTAAAAACGTGATAACTCTGTTAACAATATCTTTTCACGTAATTACTTGAGTCTAAGCCAATTTTTTTTGAGTGTGGCAGCAATACGCTTCCGCAGATCATAACTCGAACTCTTGCGATATTTTTTTTATTCGTTTAAAGATTTAAAACACTTATTTTATTATGATGTGTGGTATAAAGGATTCTGTGCCAAAATACTATTTTGTAAGATGTTTACTTGTGTTAATTTTTTCGAACAAAATAAAACAAATTAAGAAAAAAATTTCCTACCTACCGACCTTATTTTAGTATTTCATGTTACCTGAAACACACTTTTTTTTTTTTTGGCCTAATGTTAGCTAGGTCTGACATTAGTTTTGTGTAAAGTCGGCCACAAAAGTTAATATTGATTCACCGTCTGTCAAGGAAAGCATTGCTATTGGCTGAAGCTTATGATTCAAATATTGAGGATCTTAAACATGAGTTACATCAGACGAGGAGAGTACTAGACAGAAAAAAGGGGGAACAGGAGAGTCCTACCACTCTCATGGAGTTCACTGTTTTTGGACCCATACCAAGATGATGATGATGTTTTTTTTTGAGTTGTTCAGGTTGTGTAAAATAGCGGTTGTCTTGCCTGTGAGCATCCTGTGAACGAAGTTTTTCATCTCTCAGGCTCATAAAGACTTATTTGCGGTCGACTATGACAGAAAAGAGACTATCAAGTTTGGCTGTACTCAGCATTGAATCAAAGCGCACAAAAGCATTAGATCTTGATAAATTTGTGAAGCGTTTTGCTGAGCAACATGGAAATCGCCGCATTCAGCTGTTGTAGGCATGACAAGTTCATGTTCTGCTCACTGGTGAGCCTTTACAAAGCGTGAGGGAAAAAACTATAAAATGTGACACTGGTGTAAATGGTTTAAATCATGCTGAACTTGAAGCAGTGTTGTTATTGTTGTTTTTTAGTGTCTGTTCTTTTGCATATACAGTATAAAACTGTCCAGAAACGGTATAGACCTCATCTGAGAATGTGTGTTCTTCGTGAACAATAAAGGCATGAGATTAAGTTTATCTGTATGAGTTTGTAAATGGCAGTCTGTGCCCTTTTGTAGTGTGTACATACTATTTGTCGTCAAACTGTGATTAAATTCGGTATATATACATGTCTGTAATACGTTGCCACCCCTCAAAAATTCCTGCCCCCCTCTTGCCACCCCATAAATATTTTTCTAGATCCGCCCCTGATTTCACATAGGTGATGCCTTTAAGAAAATTGACAGACAGGGATTGGCCAGGTGTGTCCTCTGGGGTAGGTCTGTTAGATAGCACAGGCAGTAATATATACCTTTTTGTAAATAGCCCACTGTGTTGTACACAGGGGTGAAAATTAACTTCACAAAATATCAAACTTTACCGGCCACTGACAAATAAATGGTACAATTTACCGGCCACTCAACAGTAACTTATTAAGACATGTTTATGGAAAGTTATTTTGTACTGTATTAAATTCAAGATGTCACTGGTTGCAATTTTTTTTGTAACGTAGACTACGAAATGTACTTTTGCGCGCGTGCCGTGTCCCCGTGCATCCTTCTCACCTTTTTCACCCCTGACCAGTTTGCATGCCTGTTAAAATAACCGAATCAAAGATTCAGCACGTTTGCAAATGACACATTCCGATTAGATTAAATTAGCTTTCCTGGTTTATACGACGTTCACGCTAGCAAGCAGTTGTGGGCGCGTGGCCTAAAAATACAGCCAACAACCCACTCTACAATTTACAGTATACACACCACTTGTGTTTAAAAGTTCGATTTAGTTATTACATGCTTTGCTTCGCTCTATCGCCATTCTCAGATTAGATTAGCAAAGCAAGCTAACTCAAACTGTACTAGCGATCTCATTTCAAGCAAGAGCGATCTCTTCTACATCCTTCCATCTCTATTTATCTTCATATTTACCTTCTATATATGACAGGACAAGATGGAACCACGGTTTTATACTTCAGACGTTGTTTTGTTGCCGAAATCGTTGCTCGGTGTTACGTACATAGAAAATAAACATTCGCTTTGTCACTTGCTAGTGAGAACATATGGGATGTATTTTAGTTCTTATGCTTTTTTTTTTCCTTTTGTGTGCCACACACACGGTTAAAGCAAGATATTCATGCGTGCTACTTTTTTTTTTGCAAGGAAGCAAACGCCTACTGTAGATCATTGTCTTTCCTGTGCATTATCTGATCTTATATATGTATGAGCAAAGTATCCATGTGCATGCACAGGACATTTACCATCATCAGGTTTCAAAACTAATGTCTCTGCATCAGATGGGGTTCACAGATTATTGGCTGAACGTTATAATGCCACATTTGTCTTTTCTTTTCTTCACAGTTTGAGATTTTGCAACACAACATTACAATTATTGATAATATTTTAGCACATGGGGCGGCACGGTGGTGTAGTGGTTAGCGCTGTTGCCTCACAGCAAGAAGGTCCGGGTTCGAGCCCCGTGGCCGACGAGGGCCTTTCTGTGCGGAGTTTGCATGTTCTCCCCGTGTCCGCGTGGGTTTCCTCCGGGTGCTCCGGTTTCCCCCACAGTCCAAAGACATGCAGGTTAGGTTAACTGGTGACTCTAAATTGAGCGTAGGTGTGAATGTGAGTGTGAATGGTTGTCTGTGTCTATGTGTCAGCCCTGTGATGACCTGGCGACTTGTCCAGGGTGTACCCCGCCTTTCGCCCGTAGTCAGCTGGGATAGGATCCAGCTTGCCTGCGACCCTGTAGAACAGGATAAAGCGGCTACAGATAATGAGATGAGATGAGATTTTACCACATACTGATATTTCAGTTCTTCGGGAGTTGAATGACTTATTGGTTATTTAGTATAAATACGCAGGCGGTAAATCGTGTGCACTGATTGGTTGAGAAACTCAGAATATTTCTCAATAATCACCTCAAGCGACTTGGCAAAATGGCTCCAATCGCTTTGTCACTGTAAGTGAGGAAGAATTACAAATGATGAAAGAAAATGCTGTTCCTAAAAGCACTAAAGATGCTCTGAAGTTTGGTCTAAAACTATTCAAAGGGAGGTGGAGCTGGGATTTATTTTATCGATTTCAAAACAAAGGATTTTATGTGACTCGGCGTAAATCAGTGATACAAGTCTGTGCTGCAAAGTTATTACATTTACATGAAGCTTTTGAAGTTTGAAAAAAATGTATATGATTCTTAAAAAAATTTTCCACCTGTGTATTTATTCTAAAACAATTACTGCCTCAGGCTCAGTGAATATCTGAGCCTCGACTTCATCTCAATTATTATTCACTGATATTCACTTCACCTTCTGAGAGTAATTGTTAAATATTCTATCCACATTCACTGGACATGAGCAATCACGCACTCTGATTGGCTACTCTACTACTAGGATATCAGTTCATATACCATGAGGGGAGAAAAACAAAATGGCAGTGCACAACAAGTCAGATATATCACTTTATCAAGTATTCAAAAGAAACAGAAATAGCTAAAAGAATATATCCCCCCCCATATTTCCTGTTCCACACTCCAGCCCAGTCGGTGGCAGTAATGCACCTTTAAGTTGGTTTGCCAACCATAAAAAAAAAACCTAAACAAGAAGAAAATGGCGAAGCGTTATTGAACCAACCGAGGACGAAATAAAAACTGTACTCGAAAACAAAACTCCCAAAAATTAAAAAAGCAACAAAATATGGAATGAAAGTATTTGATAGTAAGAACTTATCTTTTTTAATCTTTCAATAATAATAATAATAATAATAATGATAATAATAATAATTTATTATTATAGCATTTTTCACAAATTGCTCCTGTCATTTTGCCAGTTTATTTACATTCTAAGCGGAAATGATTTTGTCGGATGTTTTGTATAAAGTTTTTATGTATTGAATTTGTTAAAAATGCTCTGTTTCTCAAAATCCAGTGAATGTGGATAGAATAAAACGGTTATTCCACTCGATCTCGGTGCTACGCGCCTCGTCAGCTATCAGCTCACGTACAACTCGATTTCGAGGAATAACTCTTAAATAATAAATCAATAAAATCTCCACACAAAGAGGCTAACGGGAATCCTGGGATCAGACTACACGATTCAGCCTGATTTTGACACGATTTTGTCGTGGCTGATAAATTTTCCGACAAATATGAGTGTCAGAAAACGCGAACAGGCCTTGTCAGGTGACACGATCGAAGAACAGCAATGTGGCATCTGGGACATCCCGCGACACCACAATGAAAAATCTAGCATGTCAGAATTTTTCATATTTTCTCACCAGGTTTTCAACTCCTACATGTTCCTGAATGAAGATTATTTGGGGTCAAACTTGTCGTGTTGCTAGAAAAGCTAGAAAGCCAGGACCAGCTAGCATTGTTAACTTATTTCGGGTTTTCTTTCAGTTTGCAGAGCTGTAACTGGAAGTACCTCAGTGAACACAGTAAACAGAGAAGTAGCTGTCGAAACTGTTGCTAATTTCTTAGCTAGCAGATTACTTGAAATGAAGCGCATCAGCCAGAGCAGAGCTACAGATATTTGTTAGCAATTTATAAGTGTTAGCGTTTTCTGAATTACAGCTAAGTTTACCTCAGTGACTGACTGGAAATGTCTTGGTGGTGTTTTGAATTACGAATTCAGCTAACAGATATAAGTTTGTCTCACTGATATGAACAGCATTTTTTAAAAGCTTCGTCATTTAGTCAGTGAAAAATAACAAGTGGTGCTTGAATATAAACAAGCTAGCAAGTACCAGTTAGCATTTCCAGTGTAGGTAAATGGCATGTTTTAATGATGTTTTATGTTAGCTAGGTGGCTAGGTGTTTATGGATCTTGTCGTTCTGGATGTCTGAGAGAAAACCGGGTGTTTCTACTTTAGTCTATAATTCCTTTTCTGGGAATTATTGCTTTTTTGTTCATTTCGCATGACAGACACTTCTGTGGTATACGCTCCTTTTCTCTTTAACGCTTTTGAAACCTTCAGCAGAGTTTCACTAGAAATGGAATGTAACAAACCACACTGTTTTTTTTTTCACCCTCATCCTTGACTGTTAGCATTGACTGAGTTCAACACCAGGACAGTGATCTACTAAACTAGATTCTGCACTGTATAGAACTGGATCAAAAGACATGCACAAAATGATGCATCCTGCAGAAAAAAAAAAAAGCAACAGGAAGCACCTGCCTGCTTTACCGCAGCGTGCAGTTCAAAGCTTTTTTCAGAGTCAGAGCATGGCATATTCCTTTAAAGCAGAAATGTTAATGTTGGGACAGAGTACTAAAAAAAAAAAAAGACACTCTATTGTCGGAAAATAATTAACGAAGGGGTGGAGTGGTGAAGCAGAGTTACTGTTACGATCCTGAATTTGATTAGTTTCCTATAACAGCGTGTTCTGAAGTTTTTATTCCTCTTACACCACAGAAATTTACCAACAATTTTGCATCTGTCCTTGTCTTGTCATTTATGTTGTTTATTGTACTTAGTTATTTATTACGGAAGCCGCGAGAGGCCCTTCATCTCATCTCATCTCATCTCATTATCTCTAGCCACTTTATCCTGTTCTACAGGGTCGCAGGCGAGCTGGAGCCTATCCCAGCTGACTACGGGTGAAAGGCGGGGTTCACCCTGGACAAGTCGCCAGGTCATCACAGGGCTGACACATAGACACAGACAACCATTCACACTCACATTCACACCTACGCTCAATTTAGAGTCACCAGTTAACCTAACCTGCATGTCTTTGGACTGTGGGGGAAACCGGAGCACCCGGAGGAAACCCACGCGGACACGGGGAGAACATGCAAACTCCGCACAGAAAGGCCCTCGCCGGCCACGGGGCTCGAACCCGGACCTTCTTGCTGTGAGGCGACAGTGCTAACTACTACACCACCGTGCCGCCGGCCCTTCATATAATCTTTTTTTATTCACCTTGTTATCCCGAGATAACGACATAATTAATTCAGGATCTCGAGAAAACAACACAACTAATTCGAGATCTCAAGAAAACAAAACCGTTAATCCGAGATAACGACATAATTAATTCAGAATCTCGAGAAAACAACACAATTAATTCGAGATCTCGAGAAAACAAAACCGTTATTCCGTGATCTCAGCTGGATCACTGTATCTCCGTCGGTAGAGACGGAGCCGGGCCAGTCTTCTGCGGAGGTGCCGCGGACTAATTTTGAAATTATCCCTTATTAAAAGACTTGATGCAATCTCTCCCTGTGTCAACCCCTGATCAAAATATCGCCTTATTAGGTGATCGATTATTCCAGACATTCTAATGACCAAAGTTGCGTCTATACAGAATGAGAAATAACCCCAAAGTCAGCATATCACAAGTCTCTTGGCGCACCTGAATGAACCATTTCTCAGCTGTTTACTCGAGATCACGGAATAACGGTTTTGTTTTCTCGAGATCTCGAAATAACGGTTTTGTTTTCTCGAGATCTCGAATTAGTGTTGTTTTCTCGAGATCCTGAATTAATTATGTCGTTATCTCGGGATAACAAGGTGAATAAAAAAAAGGATTATATGAAGGGCCTCTCTCGGCTTCCGTAATTTATATACCTTATTTTGTCGTTTATTTTCTCGATCAGTACACCATGGGGAGCCTGAGAGAAACGCTATTTCAGTGCACTGTATGCTTGCATACGGCTGTAATGACAAAGCTCACTTGAATCTCTTGAAACAGTTGCATTTTTAAAAATATGGTAGAGATTGACTTTTTGTGTATTTTTATCCATTTATAGTTACATTTAATGTAAGTCGATTTCATGTGAAGTCAATTTTATTCATACTGCACGTATAACACCAGACATTGTCGCAAAGCAGCTGTACAGAAATGTACAAATTCCAGATATAAATTTCACACAAATTTCATTTATCGCAGCTCTAAACAGTCCTTCCTTCATCAAAGTTTCTTTTTTCTCTCTCAAAGTGTATAAGACAACAAAAAAAATGCAGCTTACAGCTTTACCTCTGACACTGGAGACTCCTTCCATAAATGTAAAATAAGTCCTGTGGTCCATTGAGGCAGTGTAAGTCCTGCCCCAATGGACCTCTATTAGCACTTTCCATTTTTATAATAATAACTGTGGTGCTAAATGGTGCATCTAGAAAGCTGAGCAAATTAACAGAACATCTGTCAAGAAGCAAAGGTTTTTTATTTTTAAGAAAAATTGTTGGTCACTCAAAAGATATAATTAGTATTTTGACAGAATTTATAATTATTGGAATTGTGAATGAGGACTTTGTTAAGATTAACACATGTTGAATGACTGGTATAAATGGTGGGATACTGGCCCTATGGACAACACACACACACACACACACACACACACACACACACACTATGGGAACCTCAGCGATCCCTGATCACATGACAAAAGCCCCCATTGTTCCCTGAGAGCCAGGAGTTTCAGCAGGGCCACGTTTCACTCATCCGTCTTTCTCTTTTTCATTCCCATCACTCATTGTTTTCTTTCCATCATCCAAGAAATCTCTGTCTTCTCATCCTTATCGTTTAGTTCCCTTCTTTCTTTGCTCCTTCTCTTTAACATTTAACATCCTCCTGTTTCATTTCGTCTTCTCTTTTCTACCCCTAGCCTCCTCCAGTAATCCATCCTCCATCACTTTCCCAGGAATACCTCGAGCTCCGCGTTCATAACGTTCACTATGTTTGTGTGTGTGTGTGTTTTATATGTATAACTCTGATCTTCAGTGTCATGACTAAAGTCGAGCTCAGCACCTTTTCCTGCTTTTGCTGAACATGGGGGGGTTTGATACCTGCTGACTTCTCCCTGGTCACTGATCCCAGTCTAACTGCTTTCACCTCACACTGAAACAGGAGACTTTAAACAAGACTCAGCAGGTGAACAGGGAGATCTTCTAGAACAGTCTTCCTTCGTTAGTTAATTGCTTTCAAATATTCTTATAAATATTATTGCATTGGAGTTTCATCAAAGCCTAATTCTAAATCTGCACGCTCTATAAAAACCAAAAACATATGGAGCCCAGAAGCTGATTAAGTATTTAAATATGAATTATGTACAATTGAATAATTTACATCATGCTAAATATTCTGTTTCTCACATATTTAATATGTAAATGTCCTCTTTTTCCAATGTTTTTTCTTTGTTTGGAATTAGCTGGGGTAAAATGTGCCTTTAAAAACATACCATTTGTAATTACAGGTTAAAAAAAATCAATACCCTAAATACAAATCTTAAAAATGTAAAGATTAAAAAAAAAGCAAAACAGTTTAATAGTAAACATGTTATAGATGGGATTTATAAAGAATACGAGCAACAATTTACGAAAATGATGACCTGTCATGTTTTGCCTTAAACCAGGGATTGGAGGGGGAGGGTTTTTTTTTTTTGTGTGTGTGTGTGTGTGTGTGTGTGTGTGTGTGTGTGTGTGTGTGTGTGTGTGTGTGTGTGTGAAGACCACTCAGCTCTTGTGTGTGTATTAAATTAAAGGCACTTCAGCTCAACAATAAAACACTTTGGCCTTTTGGTGCTCTTGGAGTGTCACATATTCCTTCCTGAAACCTTTGATATTAACGTTATTTATTTTTTTTAAGAAAAAAAGCCTTTCATTAAATTAAAAATGAAATAAAATGACATGGGCGTTGTTCATGTTGAAGCTAAGGTTTATAGCTAACTCTTGTTCTTACGATGATGTTTTGGGCTGTTTAAAAAAAAAATAATACAAGATTTCAAAAGTATGAAATTGTAATATTTTGAGAAGAGAAATATACTATAGTGATAAGTGGGTTGTGTTTAAGTTTGTGTCTGATATTACGAGAAAAAAGCAGCAATATTTCGGAAATTGTCAACATTTTGAGAAGAAAATTATATTTTAAGTGTGTTAAAATGAGATCTGTTGAGGATTATGATGTGCTGTGTGGTGTGTGGTGTTTAACCAACATATGTTAAACAATGAATCACTAGCTTCATGTTCTTTTCTTAAAAAAAAGTAGGATTTTTTAAAGTGTGTGTACATTTCTAACCTTTACTGTGAAGTTTACTAATTTCAAGGTTTTTTTGATGAATTAACAGCTTTAAGATCTTCTTAAAGCATCCTAAAAGTTTTACAAAATGTTAAATTTCAGTAGCCTAGTAAACTAGACCCACCCGCCTAGCGGCCAAAAATATTTTTGCCTAGCGAGTGGGTCTAGCCTCGCACCATATAAACAAAAACACCCCGGGCATCAAATCATGCCCGCCAATCACAACGCAAGGTTTTTGTTTGGATTCTTTGGGCGGGCTTTTGCAGGAGTGACGACAAAGCTGCGTTACGCTGGAGAAAGCGTAACAGGAAAGATGGCTACGGCTAGTGAACAGCGCGCGTTTGACTCCGCTTTGGAATCAGTTTTAGAAGAATTGGACTTGGAGTTTTTGTTGAAACATGAGCAGGAAGAGGCTCTCCGCTCATTCCTTTTCAAGAAGGACGTTTTCGCTGTTTTGCCGACCGGCTATGGCAAAAGTCTGATCTACCAGCTGGCTCCGCTCGTAGCCAAAAGGATGGGGCTAGTTTGTGCAGTACGAAGAATTAATAAACAGCTTTGAAACAGTACTTTTTGATTGTTTCTTATTTTCCCGTTATTTTAAATTTAAGGGAAATTATTTCACCAAACACCACTAAATAAAAACTCTCAAAAACAGTTTAAGCAAACCCTTGAAAAACACTTGGGAAAAAAAATGAGTGTATGTGGTACAGACTCCAAATTTGTGCTCATTATCTCCAAACTTCTTAATATGTAGAACCTGTTTATTAATTAATATGCATTTTGAAAAATTATTTATTTCAAGGTCTCCCCCACTGCTTTCTGTCGCTCTGACTACGTCACAGTCACTGTTGCGCTGATTGGTCAGAGCGTTGGCCTATACGCACAGAGACAGTTTGAAAGACAGCGGTTTGTTCCTCCCACCCCCGTCGGAAATGTCTACAGATCGAGGCCAGACTAAATATTCACATTTAGTCTGGCTTGCCAGGCTAAAATTTCAGTGTATTCACTTATAACTTTACGAATTCTTATAGTATAACTTTAAGTGCGTTTCCATAAGTTCTTATGCTGTTAAAATTGAATCTTTAAGATGTCAGCTAAAGTTACTAAATTTAACATTTAAATGGACTTAAAGTCACGACTACTTTTAAGAATACTAATAAAAGGTCTTAAAGTTACGAATATATTTAATTCAGGGACGGCTCCAGCCCAGGTATCTGACAGATGTACATTTGCAGAAATATTTTACTAATTTTACCAGATCGATATGGATTTTCACAGGGGTGTAGAGCACACCAAGCCCTTTCCAAAGAGGGCAGCCATGGCCCGCTATGACCGCGGCTCGGCCTGCTACTGACCCCCAAAGCCCCACATGAGCATGGCTTGCTGAAACTTTTAAAAATTCATAATTTGGCCACTGAAAGTCGTAGCCCTGCCAAACTTTACAGGCACCTCCCTCTCCCTGATACCTTTCAAAACAGCCCAGGAACAGCCCGCTACGACTGCGGCTTGGCCCATTATTCGCGGCGAATTTCAAATTTTGACATCTTTCTGGAGCATTTTATTGGTTTGATCTTGATTCTTTCTCAGGTCATGCTTTACAACCCCGATTCCAAAAAAGTTGGGACAAAGTACAAATTGTAAATAAAAACGGAATGCAATGATGTGGAAGTTTCAAAATTCCATATTTTATTCAGAATAGAACATAGATGACATATCAAATGTTTAAACTGAGAAAATGTGTCATTTAAAGAGAAAAATTAGGTGATTTTAAATTTCATGACAACAACACATCTCAAAAAAGTTGGGACAAGGCCATGTTTCCCACTGTGAGACATCCCCTTTTCTCTTTACAACAGTCTGTAAACGTCTGGGGACTGAGGAGACAAGTTGCTCAAGTTTAGGGATAGGAATGTTAACCCATTCTTGTCTAATGTAGGATTCTAGTTGCTCAACTGTCTTAGGTCTTTTTTGTCGTATCTTCCGTTTTATGATGCGCCAAATGTTTTCTATGGGTGAAAGATCTGGACTGCAGGCTGGCCAGTTCAGTACCCGGACCCTTCTTCTACGCAGCCACGATGCTGTAATTGATGCAGTATGTGGTTTGGCATTGTCATGTTGGAAAATGCAAGGTCTTCCCTGAAAGAGACGTCGTCTGGATGGGAGCATATGTTGCTCTAGAACCTGGATATACCTTTCAGCATTGATGGTGTCTTTCCAGATGTGTAAGCTGCCCATGCCACACGCACTAATGCAACCCCATACCATCAGAGATGCAGGCTTCTGAACTGAGCGCTGATAACAACTCGGGTCGTCCTTCTCCTCTTTAGTCCAAATGACACGGCGTCCCTGATTTCCATAAAGAACTTCAAATTTTGATTCGTCTGACCACAGAACAGTTTTCCACTTTGCCACAGTCCATTTTAAATGAGCCTTGGCCCAGAGAAGACGTCTGCGCTTCTGGATCGTGTTTAGATACGGCTTCTTCTTTGAACTATAGAGTTTTAGCTGGCAACGGCGGATGGCACGGTGAATTGTGTTCACAGATAATGTTCTCTGGAAATATTCCTGAGCCCATTTTGTGATTTCCAATACAGAAGCATGCCTGTATGTGATGCAGTGCCGTCTAAGGGCCCGAAGATCACGGGCACCCAGTATGGTTTTCTGGCCTTGACCCTTACGCACAGAGATTCTTCCAGATTCTCTGAATCTTTTGATGATATTATGCACTGTAGATGATGATATGTTCAAACTCTTTGCAATTTTACACTGTCGAACTCCTTTCTGATATTGCTCCACTATTTGTCGGCGCAGAATTAGGGGGATTGGTGATCCTCTTCCCATCTTTACTTCTGAGAGCCGCTGCCACTCCAAGATGCTCTTTTTATACCCAGTCATGTTAATGACCTATTGCCAATTGACCTAATGAGTTGCAATTTGGTCCTCCAGCTGTTCCTTTTTTGTACCTTTAACTTTTCCAGCCTCTTATTGCCCCTGTCCCAACTTTTTTGAGATGTGTTGCTGTCATGAAATTTCAAATGAGCCAATATTTGGCATGAAATTTCAAAATGTCTCACTTTCGACATTTGATATGTTGTCTATGTTCTATTGTGAATACAATATCAGTTTTTGAGATTTGTAAATTATTGCATTCCGTTTTTATTTACAATTTGTACTTTGTCCCAACTTTTTTGGAATCGGGGTTGTACATGTATTATATGGGAATACAGGTAATTAGGTCAGGTAAGCATCACCGCTTACCACAGGTGGTCAGATTATGAACCAGTGGTCTGTTGGTTAAGCATGGCTATAGCCCATGTAGCCAGCTAGCAGTAAAGTAAACAAACGCCCCGTGACTGATGCCAAGTGGTACACATATATTTCTGACCAATGTAAGTGCATCAGTTGTATCGGTCTGGGTCCGTCCCTGTAATTAATTTAAAAAGTTCAATAAAGTTCCTTAAATCTACTACTAAACTTCAGGGCTGGTCTTAAAGGTAACTTAAATACATGACTAAATGTAAGGTTCCTTTCAGGTTTAGATTAAATGCAATTAAATTCATGTTTTCACCTAGTGATAGTGTTCTTGATTCACTCACTACATCAAAAAATCATAAATACCTGTATACTTATTAGAGACTAGCTTGCCACTGAGGTCATTCTGTACACAGCAACATAATGAGAAGGTCGCAATTCCTGGATAATGAAGTTCCATGTAAAAGTTTTATTTCCTCGTCTTAAAAGACACAAGAGTTTCTCGGCTACAAAAATGACTAAAATAAACCATGTGTGTGTTTGCAATTCTGATAGAATCCAGCTTCCAACAAGTATTTGAGGTTAAAGGTTTAACATCCTGTAGAAATGTTTGGTGGTTTGAAGTCAATCTCACCATTAAACCAAGACATCTGAAAGAGTATTGTATCATGCCCCTGGGTTCCAGGTTTGATTCTGAGCTTGAGTTACTGGTGTTTCACAGGTTCTCCTCAGGTCTATAAGTGTTTCCCACAGGTTCTCCAGTTTCCTCCAGCCTCTTAAAAACAAGGAATGGTGAGTCCAAACTACCCCTAAATGTGAACGTGTGTGCACCAATGCATGACTAGTTCTTTTATAGTACTGGGTCTCAACCCTGGTCCTGGAGAACCTCCTGTCCTGAACATTTTAAATTTTTTTCCTGCTCAAGCACTTCTGATTCATCTCACCAGCTAATTCGGGTGTGTTAGAGCTGGTAAAACATGACAGGAGCTTCTCCAGAACCAGCGTGTTATGGGCATACGATATGAAACAAAGTATTTCTGTAAAACTTCCATGAGTGATGTTGTTTAGATACTGCTATTGTCCTGAATTTCACCTTAGGGAAATGTTGTTCAATATCAATTGTTCTTTTAGAGGATGTGTTTGAGCAACAGGTGTCACATCTGCTCCCTAGAGGCTTTGCATATATGTACGTGTGTGTGTGTGTGTGTGTATGTGATGTTTATTACTCATATTTCACTCAGCTGAGCCATTGAACACACTGAAAGGTAAGGACTATTAACTTTACTCACTGGAGTTATATTTATCCACCGTTATATACGCGCTGAGGAGACGAAGCTGTGTGTGCTGCTGACTTGGCTAGTCCAATCCATATCAGATTATTTTCTCTTGATTATAAATGTGGATTTTGGGGGGGGATTTTTATGGAACTGAGCACAACAGCGCCACTATCAGTTCTAAACAATAAACACACAGATCGGTATGAAGAAGCAAGAACTGAGGCAGGTGCTGATTTCTTTCCAGCCCAGACTGTAGATTCGTGCAGCCAATCAGTGACAGTCATGTCATGTGATTACACAGAGTGACACGCCCACTAGATTTGATCATCGTTTGAGAAAGCTGATAGCTTTTTATCTAACACAAAGAGGTTACATGAAGTTGACGTACAAGACTGTAAGCATTACATCATAGTCTATTTTTTCCAGCATTTTTTTTTTCATTTGCCAATTGGACAATTAAGACCTTTCTATAATCAAGACGTTTGTCATAACCGGTAATCAAACATAGCGTTCTGGTTGCCACTTTGAACAGTGTTTCGGTACTGAAATGCACGAGTGATAGTAAATCAAAACATTTGTATATTCATATATTCCATATCCAGATAATGCAGATCAGGGATGGACTGGGACCAGAAATAGGCCCAGACCGACCAGCTAACTGCGACCAGCCCACCATCAGAAACTGCCCGTATTTTTGCACTCTTTTTGCATATAAATAACAATAAATAAAACATCAATTGTTAGCGGGCAGCACGGTGGTGTAGTGGTTAGCACTGTCGCCTCACAGCAAGAAGGTCCGGGTTTGAGCCCCGTGGCCGGCGAGGGCCTTTCTGTGTGGGGTTTGCATGTTCTCCCCGTGTCCGCGTGGGTTTCCTCCGGGTGCTCCGGTTTCCCCCACAGTCCAAAGACATGCAGGTTAGGTTAACTGGTGACTCTAAATTGAGCGTAGGTGTGAATGTGAGTGTGAATGGTTGTCTGTGTCTATGTGTCAGCCCTGTGATGACCTGGCGACTTGTCCAGGGTGTACCCCGCCTTTTGCCCGTAGTCAGCTGGGATAGGCTCCAGCTTGCCTGCGACCCTGTAGAACAGGATAAAGCGGCTAGAGATAATGAGATGAGATGAGATCAATTGCTAGCTAATTGCTAGTAAATGATGGCTTAACCATAATAATGTGGGCGAGCATCAATCATCCTCCAGGCAAAACATGGAGGTGAAACATGAAGAGCTAGCTAGCTAGTTATTAGCCAAGTTACCAGTGTGCAAAAATAGCTACTGTAACCTAGCATTAATGTTAGCATTGTAGTTGAGACTACCTAAACCAAGACCAAGTCATGACCAAGACCAGAGTGTATCAAGACAAAAACTTTGAGGAGCTGAGATCAAATCAAGACCAAAACCAAAGCAGGGCGAGACTGAGTCAAGACCAGAACCAGACCAACCAGTGTGTGTGAAGGGGGTGGGGAAGAGGTGACAACCGTTAACAGGAAGAAAAAAATTCAGATTAGCAATGAGTCACATTAGTGGTCGCATTTGAAGTAGGAAATTTTACATCCAATCACAGTAACGATGTGAACTAATAAATCAGACAGGCAGTTTAGCGAAATCCCCATGGTTGTGGTCTTGACTGCTCTTGAAACAAAATCCAGAGTCTCTATGTCTGAGACTGAGACAAGACCGAATAAGAATGCGGTCAATTCCGAGACGAAACTGAGACCTTCAAAAAGTGGTCTTGAGACCAGTCCTGAGTCCTACAACACTAATTGATGTTATCAAGCCATGCTTATGTTCATGAAGTAAGCAAGCTAGCTAACTAGTTATACACCTAAATTGCTTTGAAACAGAGATCGGCTTGCCCAATGCATCTCAAGGGCCTGGTTAGTACTGGGACAGGAGACTGCCTGGGAAGACCAGGTCCTGGCACAGGAAGGGACTAGCTAAATTGAGGTACAACAAGGCATGGAGTTTGTTTTGTTGTAATGTTATCAAGCTATTTTTGCAAACACTAGCTAGCAGACATACCCCACTAGTGCATTTTTGCTCAACTTTATCAAGCCTCGTGGGATTCTGCATTTGAAAGTATCCTAATTTAAACGCACAACAGTTCTAAGATTCTGTTAGTCATCATCATTGTCATCTTAATCATCATGACACCCTCCCTGTTGAGCTTGTTCTCACTCCTTAAACTTCTAGTCTCTCCTTGGATTGCGTGCTCTTGCCTTCATCTTCCTCGCTGTCCTTCTCACTCTTGTCCATCACTACTTCTTCTACCTCTAAACTTTGGCCACAACAGGTGCTGCTGCTGTAAAAGGTCCTGAAGCCAAAGATATCTGGCAATCAAGGGTCTGTCTCTTCTTTGCAATGCTGCAACTTCTCTGTGCCTCCTTTTTGCTTTGGCTTATCCATGTTTGACAAGCTGTCAATGGCAGATCTTAACATCAAGCCCCAAAGAGGAGGTGCCTTGTAAAATGGGAATAGGCCATTGGACCAGCTTACTGTCAGTTAAAAAATCAACCAATGGGCCAGTGTTTTGCAAAAGTATTCATCCCCCTTGGTGTTTGTCCTGTTTTATTGCATTACAAGCTGGAATTAAAATGGATTTTTGGAGCGTTAGCACCATTTGATTTACACAACATACCGGCCACTTTAAAGGTGCAAATTGTTTTTTATTGTGACACAAACAATAATTAAGATGGAAAAAAAAACATAAATCTGGATTGTGCCTAAGTATTCACCCCCCTTTGTATGAAACCACTAAATAAGAGCTGGCCCAAACAATTCACTTCATAAGTCACATAATTAGTTGATTAAGATCCACCTGTGTGCAATCAAAGTGTCACATGAGCTGTCACATGATGTCTGTATAAATCAACCTGTTCTGGAAGGGCCCTGACTCTCCCTTACAGAAAAACCACATGAACTTCACATGTGAAATATGTGGAAAATGCGTTTTGCACATGGGAAACATGGTTTTGGCCCAATTTTATGTGAATCACATGTGGGAATGTTTTACACGTGGTAACATGTTTTCCACATGTGCTCTACATGGTAACACATGTTACAAAATCTGATACCATGTATTCCACATGTTACCACATGTGGTAACATGTGATCACATGTGAAATACATGGGAAATTCATGTGTTTTGCAACACTACTAAGCAAGCAACATGAAAACCAAGGAGCCTCCAGACAGGTCAGAGACAAAGTTGTGGAGAAGTATAGATCAGGGTTGGGTTATAAAAAATATCCCAAACTTTGAATATCCCACAGAGCTCCATTAAATCCATTATAGCAAAATGGAAACGACCACTGTCCATGTTGCTGCTGGTGCTGATTTGATGGCACACGGCATCAACCAACACTTTAACCAGTACCATTTTAATTATTTTCTCTGATTGTTTAATACTCAGTTGGTTGTATCAGTATGTCTATACTGTTGGGAAGCCATGGTCTAAAAGTCAAACAGCCTTGGGCCCAAAGGGTCACTGGTTTGATTCCCTGAAAAATCCATGGCTGAAGTGCCCTTGAGCAAGGCCTTGGATGTGTGTGGACTCATTGTACGTTGGTCTGGATAAGAGCGTCTGCTAAATGCCTGCAATGTAATGTTGTCATCAACTACCAAAAAAACCCTCCTACTTACGCAATGTTCATGTTTGGATTATTAGTGAATATTTGAACATGAAAACACACTGTGCTTTTTTTTCCACACTTTGAGGCTCAGTCTGTGCTTCCTATCATGCACACACTTATCAGGACTCTCCAATAACACTGGAGTGCTGGAATGGCTCAGAACAATAGACCTCTGTGTTCCTTCTTCTCTCTTTGCAGACCTTCAACACTCTTAGAGAGAGAGAAAAAGTGAGAGAGAGAGAGAGAGAGAGAGCATTGAATGCATCTGCATTTCTCTCCAATATACAGTCCAATATTTAATATGCAGTGATTGCTCATGAGTAGGGCGGCACAGTGGTGTAGTGGTTAGCACTGTCACCTCACAGCAAGAAGGTTCTGGGTTCAAGCCCAGTGGCTGATGGGGGCCTTTCTGTGTGGAGTTTGCATGTTCTCCCCGTGTCCGCGTGGGTTTCCTCCGGGTGCTCCAGTTTCCCCCACAGTCCAAAGACATGCAGGTTAGGATAATTGGTGGCTCTAAATTGACCGTAGGTGTGAATGTGAATAGTTGTTTGTCTATATGTGTTAGCCCTGTGATGACCTGGCGACTTGTCCAGGGTGTACCCCACCTTTCGCCCGTAGTCAGCTGGGATAGGATCCAGTTTGCCTGTGACCCTTTTCAGGATAAGCGACTACAGATGATGGATGGATGGATGGATGGATGGATACTCATGAGTAGATCTTTAAATGGCTCAACATCCCAACAGAGCAGAAAGAATCACAATTGCTATGCATGACAACCAATGAAATGTAAAGCAATATTTAAAAAGCCTTTAGTTGTTTCTTTTTTTTAAATTAAGTGTTGGAAAAACCAATAAATGATCTAGCCTGCTATAATAGTTCTAAAAAATAGGGAAATCACTGACCTCATAATTTACATCATAAAGATTTTCTGTTTCTGGCTGTTTCTAGATGAGAAGTGTCACTTCCTTTGGCCCTTGATATCATCTGTGGTTTACTTGTTGGTTCTGATTTTGTATGATTAGATAATGTTTGATATTAACCATTAACATCTAATAGATGCTGATAAAACTGCAGAAACTCAGTTCTTACTTCAGAGTTTGTTTTTAATGAAATATTCAACGGTGCAACATTACAGAGTAAAGAACTAGAAGGGAACATGGTAGAGTAGAGTTCATATCTCCACCAAGCCACATACTGTATCATCAACATCAAAATCAAATCACTGGAACCGAGGATAATACTAAAGCTGCCCACCAAATTTCATCCAAATCCATTCACTACTTTTTGAGTTACATTGGGAACAGACAAACAAATCCTGGATCCACATACATATCTGGATTTGCATCAAAATCTGAGCAATTGTTCCTCGGCCCATGGATCACCTTTCCACCAAATTTCATCCAAATTCATTCAATACTTTTTGAGTTATGTTGAGACCAAGCAAACAAATGGAGGCGAAAATATAACCTCCTCCAACAAAGATGGTGGAGATAAAAATATTAATACATTTCAGTTCAAAAGTAAAACTGTATGCCAATTAAAAGAAGTGCAAATTTTAACTGAATTAATTTCCAGCGCCAGTGAAATAAAGCCTGGTGAAAGTTTACTCTTCAGGAGCTGAGTACTGACACAGTGGAGACAGATGAACATCCCTGACCCAATTTATCAGCTATTTTCAAATCAGACTAGAGCTGTACGACCCGAGTCTGGTCTCCAGACGTTTCCTGACTTACTGCAGGTGCTGGAAGTTTAAGCAGCATGTACGGTAAGTGGCGTGTGTTATGATGTTGCACCTTAATGATAGTCAGATATTTTTTCAGATAGACAGAGATTGTGTGTTGACTTCTGGGGTCAGGAATGATGAGGCAGAGTCTTCAAATAGAAAGCATAAGTAGGACTTGATTGCAAGAAAGAAAGAAGAAAAGCTCCCAGCAACACTGGACAGAGGATTGATTCTGAAGAAGTTCTAGAGAAGAAAAGAAGAGAGGAAAAAACAGAACAGGAAAGAGCAGAAGCTGTTTTGGTAAGACGTGTTATTATACAGGATTAAACAGAGGGAAATCATTCACTGTAAAAAATTTCCCTGTTGAATTACAGTAAACCACTGGCAGCTACAGTTCCCAGCTTTTCTACAGTGTACCTATTGTAATGTACAACAACAGTTTATTACTGTAAAAATATTACAGTACTGCACTGTATACTGTAGAATATAAGCTTTACAGTATAATACTGTTTGATACATTTTATGGTAATAAACTTTATGGAGATTACAGTAAGAACATTAAAATGGCAGCAAAGTACTGCAGAATGTGATCTTTACAGTATCACATTGCTAGAAGCAAATTATTTAAAAAGCTTACATTTTAAAATGGAAAAAACCCCTGAAAATTGCTAGAGCGGCGGCTACAATTATCAACACCTTAACGATTTTTTTGTCGTTGCAAAAGTAGAAAAGACTTTCAGTATGTAAATTGTGCATGAATACTTACTCAAACTTCCACTGGAAAAATAAGAGTTGATTCCTGATTACTTATCATATCAGATCACGTGACACCGTTCTACAATTATCGACACCTTTGTCCACAGTTCTCCACACCGTTCTACAATTATCGACTTCCAGATTATTATTTATTTAAAAAATAATCGGTATGTGGTATTAAGTGAACAAAACATAGTTTTTATTTATAATTTGTTTTCCATAGACTTATATTTAGGCGGCACGGTGGTGTAGTGGTTCGCGCTGTCGCCTCACAGCAAGAAGGTCCGGGTTCGAGCCCCGTGGCCGGCGAGGGCCTTTCTGTGCGGAGTTTGCATGTTCTCCCCGTGTCCGCGTGGGTTTCCTCCGGGTGCTCCGGTTTCCCCCACAGTCCAAAGACATGCAGGTTAGGTTAACTGGTGACTCTAAATTGAGCGTAGGTGTGAATGTGAGTGTGAATGGTTGTCTGTGTCTATGTGTCAGCCCTGTGATGACCTGGCGACTTGTCCAGGGTGTACCCCGCCTTTCGCCCGTAGTCAGCTGGGATAGGCTCCAGCTCGCCTGCGACCCTGTAGAACAGGATAAAGCGGCTAGAGATAATGATAATGAGATGAGATATGGATGTGGGTGTTTACGGAAATAATTTGCAAACAAATTAACTGATAATGTTTAACCTGCATCAGAAAATCTTTTTGTTCCACTTCTTACACGCTTTCTAAGTATTTTCATAGATCACATTTTGTTAATCATTCATTGTTGTTTGTATTCATTTCTAGTTTTGTAGTTTACCAATAAATGTCAACAGGAAATTGACACTATAACCACATGAACATCCAGGTCAAAGGTCACACGTCATTCCTCGAACCAAAATATAAAACGTCTACTGATATTGTAATATGTGGTAGATATTTACAACAAACTGCGAAAAAAAATATTTTCCAAATTAAATAAAAAAAATCTGAATATTTCAAGTATGTAATTTTTTATATGCTAGGAATTCTAATTCTGTTTATTGCAGTAGGATCCAAATACTCTATAAACATTCCATTCTGTTATGAATCAGAAAAAAAAAACCTGCTGTGATTTATAATAATTTATAAATAACTTTCCCAAACTCTGACCTTTCCCATGATTCATTGCTGCATCGTAGCAGAAGCCGAGATTTTTCTTCCACTCCACTGTGTTGACGTTTGTAGCTAACGCTAACTGCTAGGTAGGTAAGAATAAAGATGACTAAAAGATGGTTACACGGGTCTGATTTTCTGATGTGCTCTGGTGACAATATGATCAAAGTGCCCCATCTGTCTACCGTCACAGAATGGATAGACGACATGAACGTCGAGGCCCGACGTCAGCTATGTTGACATTGTCGATTATTTTATTCTTAGTGAGGGCATCCATGGTGAGAAGCTACAGAACTACAAAAGCATGGAGGCATACAATTATTTATACAGTAATAAAATTGGCAAAATTATGTGTAAAAGAGAGAGAGGGTGAGTTTGTAGGCTGAGGTTGAGCTGAGCCAGAGCAAAAAAAGGGAAATAAATCCTGCGGTCATGCAGCAGCAGCTCTCATCTGGAAGGTCGGCTCTGTCACAGTAGAGCGATGGGATTATCGTATTGGTTTAATAATAATGTAGTGTTTATGTATTGTAAGTCGCTTTGGACAAAAGTGTCCCCCAAATACCAGAACCATAACTATAACCGTATTAACCATCAGCACCGAGCTCGAGTCTAATAGCACTCTACCAGCCCACTGTACCATGATGTCTCCTGTATCGGCTCCAGAAGCAAAAGCTCAGAGAGAAGCACATGATAACCGTCTCATCTCATTATCTGTAGCCGCTTTATCCTTCTACAGGGTCGCAGGCAAGCTGGAGCCTATCCCAGCTGACTACGGGCGAAAGGCGGGGTACACCCTGGACAAGTTGCCAGGTCATCACAGGGCTGACACATAGACACAGACAACCATTCACACTCACATTCACACCTACGGTCAATTTAGAGTCACCAGTTAACCTAACCTGCATGTCTTTGGACTGTGGGGGAAACCGGAGCACCCGGAGGAAACCCACGCGGACACGGGGAGAACATGCAAACTCCACACAGAAAGGCCCTCGCCGGCCACGGGGCTCGAACCCGGACCTTCTTGCTGTGAGGCGACAGTGCTAACCACTACACCACCGTGCCGCCCACATGATAACCATTTTAATACAAATGCTGTCAAACTTTGGAAACAATAAACACACCATACTTAAATAATTCCTTGTCTCTTTGTCCGAGCTTCTTCAACTTCTTAACTCCGCTGATCATTCCAGATATTGGATGGTATTTGTAGGCTGTTTGTTTACACTCGTACTTCAGCACTGGTCGCTCTTGGATTCTTTCGGCTACAGGCACTTACTGTTACTCTCTTTGAATAAAAACATCAGCTGAATGACTGTAATGTTTGAACAATATCCAAACAACAATTACACAGAATTAATGTTGTTGATTCAGGTCCAAAATGCAGCGCTTAGTGGAAAAACAGGAATCGTATGTCCAGATGAGCAGCATGTGGTGCTGGAGAACACGTCAACAGTGCAAGTCCGTTTGTGCTCAAAGCAGATTCCATTCATAAAATATTTAAAGGGGAACTGAAGTCAGTTTTAAACTTGCTTTATTTCTTAATTAACATGTTATTCAATTATGTTTTCGGTTTTAGTAACCGTGACTCATATTGGCAACTAATTGCAATTAAATATTATACTTATCAGCCTATTCGGTTTTTAGCCGTGTTGAATTTAGTTCGTTTGGTCCACGGTAGGCGTCGCTTATCCGCACGATCTTCACGAGACTTGTGCGAGACTTCGAAACGTGAAGACGTGTCAGCCAGGTGTCAGTGCCGCCATTTTGAAAACTGTTTTCCAAACGAAGTATTGCACAAAAACGAGTTTAAATGACGATTACTGCCTACTTTTTTCAAACTTTCCTGATTGCTATCAAAACAAACAAAACTTCCAGCTTGATTACGGCAGCATTTGAAGGAGGGCGCGCGCATCTTTTGACAATGTTGGCAGATGTTGGTCACTTTGATTTGCGCTTTACGTTTTACTTCCGTCCTACGATGTCTAGCACAGGTCTCAACGAATCTCATTTACGGCCATTGTTTTGACATACGGACTGATATATTACAGAGCATATTTCACACACTCATTACTTGCTATAGCAGCGACAAAATAGCCATCAAAATGCATTCCTATATTTAATAAAATGAGAAATAGAATTTTGATAATAAAAAATTTGCCTTCAGTTCTCCTTTAAACTTTCGCGAGTTATTTGTGCACCCAGTGACACACGGTGAATCAGAAAAAGGCATAATTTAAAAAGACGTTATCCTCTGACTAAAACACGGTTGTCGTAGCTAGCGCTGCTCAGCTACGTTCTGCTCCCTCGGCCTCAGCTACATGGATAAATCAGAAATCAAAGCTCGGTATCCAGGAGAGGTGAGTGTCATGGCGACCCCCACTGTCTCTTGCAGGAAAGCCGTGGATACAGTAAAGCCTAGGTCACAACCAGACGTACGATTTTTTGGCCGTGTGATTTTTGGTGTTTCCCAAATCGCTGCGTTTTTTTTGTTCATGGAGAAAGACGCACGTTGGCTGTAAGTTTGTCTTGCAACCTGAAAAAAACGTAAGCGCCCGTAGAGTTTGTTTGACATGACAAAGAACCTCTGCGGCCAGTCTAGGGCTCGAAAATCAGCACGTCACACGCGCGCCCTCCGTGCGTTTCACGCGCGCCCTCCATGCGTTTCTTGCATTTTTTGCACGTAGACCGGCCGTAGGAGCACGTACGGCCGGTTGTGACCGAGGCTTAAGATTGCACAGCAGCTTACTGTTAATATTTTGTTCCTCAAGGGCAACAGCATTTGCACTATACAACTGTATTTACGAAGAACAGTTCATTACTGTACAACATTTCCTGTATTTTTACAGCAATTTGTTACGGTGTAAGCTCTCATAAGTCTCGTAACATGAACTGGAACTATAAGCAGTTACAAAGCGTGATGTTCATTGATTAATTAGGGCCCGAGCACCATTCGGTGCAAAGACCCTATTGTTTTTCAAAGGATTATTATTATTATTATTATTTTTCTGTTGCACTAGGCTTTCTTTGAGGCATTTCCCATGCATGAAAACTCATGAAATTTGATACGCACATCAGTCATTGTAACCGCTTCTCAGCCACAGACGTTTGGCCCCGGGCGTGGCCTAGGGACTTCATAGCGCCCCTTTTTCCATTTCCCATTGAAATGAATGGGTAAAAGTTCTACCCTTTGGATGATGTCACACCTAACAGGAAGTGAGGTAATTGGGCTTATATGCATTTGGACACATGGTCATTTTTAACGTACTCCTCCTAGACGGTTCATCAGATTCATGTCAAACCTGGCAAACTTGATGCCAAGATATTGCTGATGTTGAATTGCGAAGGGATTTTTGATATGTTGTAATATGTTGAAATGGCAATATTATGAATTTTAATACTCGCCACATAAACAGGAAATGTGTCATGAAGTCATAATACATTTAATGATTTTGCTGAAACCTTTCAGGTTATTAGAGAATGTGATTATTATGACATCTATGCGCCCAATATGCCTGTCTGGTATAGCGCCATCAACTGGCCAAGGAAAGAATAGGGTTTTGAATATGTGTGTTTTGACACATGATGAACACACTCACACTGCATGCACACACACTCATATACATGTAGCACACACACATCACACACATACACAGTTGCAATCATATACACACATATGAATACTCACATGAGAATGGGTGACATACAATTCTGTGCACACACACATTTATATGCATATATATGCATACACACAAACACTCTCACAAGTATGCACTCACATGCACACGCAACATCTATGAACACTCTCTCTTTCACACACTCTCTCTCTCTCTCTCTCTCTGACAAACAGACACACACACACAGACACAATAATAGTGACCTGCCATCATTGTGCATTTTGTTGCAGACATATGAAAACTCTGCATGTACACACACACACACTGCAGACACAGGAAAGTTAAGATGACTTAAGATTACAGCGTGAGATAGAGATAAGGAGATACATATAGTTTTGTACAAATATAAATGTATATTTTCACATACACACACACACTGCAGACAGAGGAAAGTTAAGATGACTTAAGATTACAGCATGAGATAGAGATAAGGAGGAGACACATGTATAGTTTTGTACAAATATAAACGTATATTGTCACACCACAGAAACACACACACACACACACACACACACACACACACACAGTCTTTGTCTGTCTATCTCTCTCTCTCACACACACACACACTGCAGACAGAGGAAAGTTAAGATGACTTAAGATTATAGCATGAGATAGTGATAAGGAGGAGACACAGTTTTATACAAATATAAATGTATATTTTCACACCACAGAAACACACACACACACACACACACACACACACACACACAGAGACTTACAAAGACATATTAATCCACATAATCACTCAAAATACACATCATACTTAGTCAAATGTACGCACACATCCCCACAAATGGAATGAAAATTTCACAAAAACTCATGAAATTTGATACACACATCAGTCATTGTAACCGCTTCTCAGCCACAGACATTTGGCTCCGGGCATGGCCCAGGGACTTCATAGCGCCCCTTTTTCCATTTCCCATTGAAATGAATGGGTAGAACTTTGGAGTGATGATGTCACACCCAACAGGGCGTGAGGCTTGTATGCTGTGGCAGCGGGGGCGTGGTCAAACGTTGGTCTGTGACCGGAGGGTGGAGTCAGGGAAGGTAAGTGGCAGAATCACTGCACCTGATGTCAGTTAACCTGTGTTTGTGTGTCTTCCCCAGTGACCGCGCCCTATATAAGGAGAGAGAGAGCAGAGGAAGGGAGCTCTCTCCCCAACCAGACGACTGATGTGTGTGTGCGTGTCTGGGAGATTGCAATAGCACTGAAAAGTGTAAAAATAAAGAGTTTTTGAAAACTCAGTTCTGGCCTGCCATACTTCTGTGCTCCACCCACCCGCTCAAAGTTTTACATATGCGTTTGGACACATGGTCATTCTGATTCTGCATATGATTCTGATTCCGCATATGACTGTGAGTGTGTGTATGTGTGCACAGAATTGTATATGTCACCCATTCTTGTCTGAGTATTCATGTGTGTGTATATGATTGCAACTGTGTATGTGTATGAGTGCGTGCATGTGTGTGTGTGTGCTACATGTATGAGTGTGTGTGTGCATGCATGTGAGTGTGTTGAATCTGATGAACCATCTAGGAGGAGTACGTTAAAAATGACCATGTATCCAAACGCATATAAGCCTAATTACCTCACTTCCTGTTGGGCGTGGCTAATGCAATGTGTATCTGAAAGTTGTTCGTCTTGGGATGAACTACATATGTACCAAATTTGGTATGTTTTGTTGGGTGGCGGAATGTCCTGGGTTGCAGAACCACACGTGCGAGGGCCCGTCAAGGCTGCTAACGGCTTTAATTAAAATCGTTTTTAATTCAGTGGCTGTGGTTTAAGAAAAATAGTCTTCTATCTCCAACATACAATCTCAAAAACTATTATTATTATTATTATTTAAGCAGTTGTAGTTACAGTTAAAGGAATCCTGAAGGACAGGGATGTTGTAGCTCGTGCAGCACTGCTAACATTGTTCTTGCTAAATATGGTCTTGGTCTCAACCATGAGTTTGTAAAAATAATAATGGTGTTGTCTTTTATTTTATTTTAGCAGACACTCTTATCCAGGTATGGGTTAGATGCCTTGCTCAAGGGTGCTTCAGCCATTCCTGCTGATCCAGAGAATCAAACCAGCACCCTTTTGGCCCCAAAGCTGCTTCTCTAACCATTAGGACATGGCTTAGCCATTTTATCAAGTACAAACTTTGACATTAAACAGCGTCACCATTTGTACAATTCACAAATGAACCCAATGAGTTGAAGCTAAGGTCTTGAAAAGGATTTGATGGTTTTCTGTCTTGATCTTGACTCAGTCTTGCTCTCATTTGGACTCAATCTCGATTTAGCCTTGACTTAAACTCAATCTCAGCTATTCCTGGTCCTGGATTAGATGATAGTCATTTAGTCTTGACTTCAGCTTTATTCCAACTTTAGGAAACGTTGTGATAATGACCTGCAAGTCATGAGAGACAAAAAGACCTGAGGAGAGATCGCTATGTAGGTGCAATAGGCTTATCAAATCAGTCTCTTGTAAAAAGGGATCAGTCTCATAAATTCATTAATCATTAATTCAAGTGCCTAATAGTTTATAGCTAAACTGTTAAAATCACTGGAATAACTTGGTGATGATGTTGCTATAGTTTATTGAGTATTGTAGCTCTAATGTAATACATTTACTCTAGATCTATAACATTCATATAACCAAATGGGTGAAGGCAATTAGAATAATTGGTTGGCAGAGGTTGGCATTCAGTGGAAGTTGTAGCAATAAACAGGACACAGTTTATTCCAAAGATACCATTTATTGAAATAGCTGACATGAATTAGCAAACTAATACTGATCAGATATAGCAACAATAGCAGCCAAGGAATAATTAAATATAACTGGTGATACAATGTATACAAATAAGAATCAGTAGTGTATATGATGATAACTAAGGCACTAATGGTGATCAGAAGTAATAAGCTATATACAAGTTTACAGTGTAGGGGCGAGTGGATGTTAAAATGTGATAGGGAAATCACGTGTTTACGTGTGTGTATGAGTAAGTGTGTGTGTGAGAGTGTGTGTGTGTATGGAATGTGAATGGAATGCACGAGCCTTGTGCCAGGCCGCGCCCAGAGGGGGATGGTCAACACAGGGAGAGCATGCGAAAGAGAGACAAAGGAATCTGTAGTTTAAACTAGTCCAGCTAGGCTTTAAACCCAACTTCTACTTTAGCTACTCCTGAAATCCCAATGTTGAGAAGTGTAGTATGACGGAGGGAGTTAAAAAGAGAGAGAGAGAGAGAGAGAGCGCATGGACGATCTAACTAAATACAGATAGTAAACAAAGTAAATCAAACAACATGCGGTCTAAGACCAACTTTCATGTGAATCAAAATGCATACATTTAAACCATAAATGAATTCAAATAAACAACACTCTTCACATTAACTAGCCACAACTAAAACTAACAATCTCCCAGATGCCAGCCTCACTTGAGATCGCTCTTGCTTGGCGACTGAAGTGCGCTGTCTGTTATCCGAAGACAGCGCGGAGCGCAGGTCCAGGGAGAAAACAGTTCTGTTCCTTTTGCTTTTACAGCTCGTCAGCTGAAGATCTTTGGTGTCCCGTTGGTCATCCAGTGATCTGGAAGGAATCTTGTTTATAGTTTGTCGACGTTGAGAAAGGGAAAAGGGATCCGGTCGCCTTTTCTCTTTGAAATACTGCATGGGCTGCAGCAACTAATCTCATCTCATCTCATTATCTGTAGCCGCTTTATCCTGTCCTACAGGGTTACAGGCAAGCTGGATCCTATCCCAGCTGACTACGGGCGAAAGGCGGGGTACACCCTGGACAAGTCGCCAGGTCATCATAGGGCTGACACATAGACACAGACAACCATTCACACTCACATTCACACCTATGCACAATTTAGAGTCACCAGTTAACCTAACCTGCATGTCTTTGGACTGTGGGGGAAACCGGAGCACCCGGAGGAAACCCACGCGGACACGGGGAGAACATGCAAACTCCGTACAGAAAGGCCCTTGCTGGCCACGGGGCTCGAACCTGGACCTTCTTGCTGTGAGGCAACAGCGCTAACCACTACACCACCGTGCCGCCCCAGTAACTAATCAGTTCAGTTATTATTACAACTATGTGAAGATCAAATACATTGAGGTTTGGCTAAAAGTCCGGTATCAATAGCTCGTTCTTTGTTCTCTGTCCTTCTGTAGCACTGATGCATTGGCTTCTCTTTCACGCATGGAAACCCACCGCCAGAGAGAAAGAATTTTGATTCTGCTGCGGGTTTAAAGCACAGTCATGACGTCACTGTATTTGCTATCCAGTATCATCTCTGTATCCAATACCATTACAGGGAGTCAGAAGAATGGGTGGAGATAGAACATGGCATCAAGTACAGGGATTGGTGTGTTCAATGCTGTACAGTGAAAGGGAGAAGATGGTTCATATGGCTACGGCTTGGCAGTCCATCCCTACAGCTATTTCGCAACTCAGCATCTAATACGATGCAGAAACATGTACAGGTAAGCTGTTAGCTAGCTGAGTGAGCTAAAGTAGCTAGCCAGGCCTTTGGATGTTACTGTATGTTTTAAAGGATGAGCACACTGTATTAAACTTAAAATGTCACTTCAGTGTTTGGTAGCGATTGCATGTGATGTTAAATATAGCAGCAAAGTTCATTTAAACAGATATAAATTAACATGAGCTAGCTAGCTAACGAGCGCTAAGTCCTGAAACTCCAACACATTAGCTCACTTGGGTATTTGCTCAAAATGTGTTCCTCAGATATAAAACATTTCACCTTTGCAGAAGTGTAAAAAAATAATTTGTAAAGTAATTACTCAAGTAGTTTTTCACTCAAGGACTTCTTTACTCAAACGTCAGTCATTTTGCCAGTCAGTGTGTTTTGCAGTCTGGAGATATCTGCTCTAAAGCTAACAGCAGATCTGAAACGAGGAAGGGAAAAGAACACAAAGAGCCCTTTTCCTCCCAGTTCCTCATCTGTACTGTTAAAGCGTCATACAGATAGCATAAGATGAGAATGTAATTTAAAGCATGCGATATTTCTGTTTGTCTGTGTGTGGGCTGTTACATGATGTTTCTAACAGGAAGTTGAACACCTCTATACCACCACCAATCATCAGATGAGGCTGCTTCAAGACGATGAAATCATTTCACACATACTTCATTATACTTCTAAAAATAAACAGATGATGTTTCAGTATGAACGCAAAGTCAGTGTTCAGAGACGACTTGTTTTTCCCAGGCACTCTGATCTTGTCGTTTGTGTTAAATGGAGGCTCTGTTGCTCACGGCAACCTCTCCAGAGTCGTCATGGTGACCCGACAAGAAGCGTGCTCCCAATCATTCTGAATTTGAGACGGCCGTCTAAAGCCATCTGCTCTGCAAAGACAAGAACACGCATGTTAGCGCTTCATCCTCAACACGGTGCAGTAAAGTATGAATAATTAGCATAAATTTCAAGAGTTCACTTTATTCACAATAATTTATATATACACTCACCAGCTACTTTATTAAGAACACCCCTACATCCAGCCCTACAGCACTTTAAACATCAGAATGGGAAAAATCGTGATCTCACAATGAAGTGTGGCTTTCTTTCACTGTGGTATGGGTGTTGGTTTGAGCCAGATGGACTGGTTTGAGTATTTCAGAAACTGCTGATCTCCTTCCTGGGGTTTTCACACACAACAGTCTCTAGAGTTTACACAGAATGGTGTGAAAAACAAAAAACATTTTTTGAGTGAGTGAGCGACAGTTCTGTGGGTGGAAACAAATGCCTTGTTGATAAGAGAGGGTCAGAGGGAAATGGACATTGGTTCGAGCTTTTTTGCCAGGAAGGATATAATAACTCGTATAATCACTCTTTACAACTGTGGTGAGCAGAAAAGCATCTCAGCATGCAACAGGAGAAAGAAGAACACATTGGATTCCACTCCGGCAAAACCAAGAACAGGGAACTTAGAGTCAACAACAAGTTCCTATTAAAGTGGCTGATGTGTGTGTATATATCTCATCTCATCTCATTATCTCTAGCCGCTTTATCCTGTTCTACAGGGTCGCAGGCGAGCTGGAGCCTATCCCAGCTGACTACGGGCGAAAGGCGGGGTACACCCTGGACAAGTCGCCAGGTCATCACAGGGCTGACACATAGACACAGACAACCATTCACACTCACATTCACACCTACGGTCAATTTAGAGTCACCAGTTAACCTAACCTGCATGTCTTTGGACTGTGGGGGAAACCGGAGCACCCGGAGGAAACCCACGCGGACACAGGGAGAACATGCAAACTCCGCACAGAAAGGCCCTCGCCGGCCACGGGGCTCGAACCCGGACCTTCTTGCTGTGAGGCGACAGCGCTAACCACTACACCACCGTGCCGCCCGTGTATATATATATATATATATATATATATATATATATATATATATATATATATATAGTACCTTGCAAAAGTATTCATACCCCTTGAACTTTTTCACATTTTTCCGCCTTACAACCACGAACTTAAAAGTTTTTTATTGAGATTTTATGTGATAGACCAACACAGAGTAGCACATAATTGTGAAGTGAAATGAAAATGATAAATGGTCTTCAAAATTTTAAACAAATAAAAATCTGAAAATGTGGTGTGCATTAGTATTCAGCCCCCCGTACTCTGATACCTCGAAATACAATCCAGTGCAATCAATTGCCTTCAGAAGTCGTCTAATTAGTTAATAGAGTCCTACTGTGTGTAATTTACTCTCAGCATAAATACACTTGTTCTGTGAAGGCCTCAGTGGTTTGTTAGAGAACACTGAAGAACAAACAGCATCATGAACACCAATGAACTCACCAGACAGGTCAGGGATAAAGTTCTGGAGAAGTTTAAAGCAGGGTTAGGTTATAAAAAAAATATCCCAAGCTCTGAACATCTCAAGAAGCACTGTTCAATCCATCATTCAAAAATGGAAAAAGTATGGCACAACTGCAAACCTACCAAGACGTGGCTGTCCACCTAAATTGACAGAGCGAGCAAGGAGAGCACTGGTCAGAGAAGCAGCCAAGAGGCCCATGATCACTCTGGAGGAGCTGCAGAAATCCACAGCTCAGGTGGGAGAATCTGTGCACAGGACAACTATAAGTCGTACACTCCACAAATCTGGCCTTTTTGGAAGAGTGGCAAGAAGAAAGCCATCGTTGAAAGACAGGCATAAGAAGCCATGTAGGGGACACAGCAAACATGTGGAAGAAGGTGCTTTGGTCAGATGAGACCAAAGCTGAACTTTTTGGCCTAAATGCAAAGCACTATGTGTGGCGGAAAACTAACACTGCTCATCACCCTGCACACACCATCCCCACTGTGAAACATGGTGGTGGCAGCATCATGCTATGGGGATGCTTTTCTTCAGCAGGGACAGGGAAGCTGGTCAGAGTTGATGGGAAGATGGATGGAGCTAAATACAGGGCAATCCTGGAAGAAAACCTGTTGGAGGCTGCAAAAGACTTGAGACTGGGAAGGAGATTCACCTTCCAGCAAGACAATGACCCTAAACATACAGCCAGAGCTGCAATGGAATAGTTTAGATCAAAGAATATTCATGTGTTCGAATGGCCCAGTCAAAGTCCAGACCTAAATCCCATTGAGCATCTGTGGCAAGACTTGAAAATTGCTGTTCACAGACGCTCTCCATCCGATCTGGCTGAGCTTGAGCTATTTTACAAAGAAGAATGGGCAAAAATTTCAGTGTCTAGATGTGCAAAGCTGGTAGAGACATACCACAAAAGACATGCAGCTGTAATTGCAGCAAAAGGTGGCTCTACAAAGTATTGACACAGGGGGGCTGAATACTAATGCACATCACATTTTTCAGATTTTTATTTGTTTAAAATTTTGAAGACCATTTATCATTTTCGTTTCCCTTCACAATTATGTGCTACTCTGTGTTGGTCTATCACATAAAATCTCAATAAAAAACTTTTAAGTTCGTGGTTGTAAGGTGGAAAAATGTGAAAGGGTATGAATACTTTTGCAAGGCACTATATATATATATATATATATATATATATATATATATATATATATATATTATTCTGGGGCGGCACGGTGGTGTAGTGGTTAGCGCTGTCGCCTCACAGCAAGAAGGTCCGGGTTCGAGCCCCGTGGCCGGCAAGGGCCTTTCTGTGCGGAGTTTGCATGTTCTCCCCGTGTCCGCGTGGGTTTCCTCCGGGTGCTCCGGTTTCCCCCACAGTCCAAAGACATGCAGGTTAGGTTAACTGGTGACTCTAAATTGACCGTAGGTGTGAATGTGAGTGTGAATGGTTGTCTGTGTCTATGTGTCAGCCCTGTGATGACCTGGCGACTTGTCCAGGGTGAACCCCGCCTTTCGCCCGTAGTCAGCTGGGATAGGCTCCAGCTCGCCTGCGACCCTGTAGAAGGATAAAGCGGCTACAGATAATGAGAGATGAGATATTTTATTCTTTCCACATTCACTGGATATGAGCAATCGCGCGCTCTGATTGGCTACTCTACTACTAGGATATCAGCTCATATACCATGAGAAGAGAAAAACAAAATGGCGGAGGGTGTTACTGAATCAACCGAGGACAAAATAAAAACTCTACTCGAAAACAAAACCCCAAAAAATACAAAAAAAGAGCAACAAAATATGGAATAAAAGTATTTGATGGTAAGAACATATCTTTTTTTCAATAATAATAATAATTATTATTGCATCTTTCACAAATCGCTCCTGTCATTTCATCGGTTTGTTTACCTTCTAAGTGGAAATGATTTTGTCGGATGTTTTGTCAAAAGTTTTTATTGATTGAATTTGCAAAAAATAAAAATAAAAATGCATGCTCTGTTTCTCAAAATCCAGTGAATGTGGATAGAATAAAACAGTTATTCCACTCAATCTTGTCGTACATGGATTATAGCTGACTCGTTGCCTATCAGCTCATGCTCGACTCGATTTCGTGGAATAATTGTCATATAAAATTTGAATTGCTTTTCATGTACGAAACACGCTATATGAATCAACTTGCCTGGCCTAGAAGTGCATTAAGAAAAGAAATTACTGTATAATAGAAAATACTGCAACCAGTGAAAAGTAGCAAAAATAAATACAGTGTTTACAGCATTTGCTATTTTTAAAATATAGAAATACATTTCATAAACAGCTCATGAGATCAGTAGGTGAAAGCTAATGCTAACACTGACATCACAGTAATTATGAAGCGTCGATCAAATGTACTGTCTCTGTCTAAAGTGTGACTTCAACACACTTGTTTTGACAAATTTAGCACATTGCGAATTTGTCTGCTAGCTAGAATTCATCTGGCTACACAAGAGACAAAATTATTTGGAGCCAATGCTGGGGCCCAAACTTGACCCGACTGAATGGCTGACATTGGTCTAATGCTGGCGAGGTGGTTTTCAAGATGGCTGAAAGTCTTCTGGTCCAACATTAGCTCACTAGCTGGTAAGCTATCATCCAGCTTGCTAGCTAGTGTATCAAAATATGATCTTTCGTTTAAGAAGTTTATTCAGATCTTATAATAGGAACTACTACATAAATCTGACTATACTTCAGTTGATGTCATTTGTTTTGTTTTGCAGTGAGTAAATTATTTGCAAATGATTCAGATTTTTTGGGGGGGAGAAGTCACCATGGGAAAGGAATCGGTATCTACTGCAATGAGTAATTTGTTTCACTCAGTTCCTGCTGAAGGGCTTCAGTCATAAAAACCAGAACACTGGCATTTGCGTATTAAAACACTGACTTCATGATTATCAAACAGACTTTGTTTAGGTTCTTGTCAGTGTAACGTGAAGGCATAAAGGTTATATCAGATAATATCACACATGTAAAAATCTTTCCCTGGAACATTGATCATGTTTCACTGTAAATTTTAATTGACTTGGTTTTCTCTAAACACTTCTCTAGACACTTCCTTATTGTAGTCCTGTTTTGTTCTGAGTGATTTCAGTATCACTCAGCGTTGTGTCTGTGTGTGTGTGTGTGTGTGTGTGTGTGTTTTGCACCACTGAATGAGCGAGTTTCCTTTGTGTTATTGATCTGAACTGTGGAATCCATGACACTATAAGCAAGCTGACATACATGTGAAATTCAGTTCGTGCAGATAAGTCTGTTTCTCTCTCTCTCTCTCTCTCTCTCTCTCTCTCTCTCAATTAATTTCTTTTCATTTCTTCAGTACTTCATGAATATTAAATCACTTTGTTGAATGAATGTTATCAGTCACGTCTCTGCCAAAGCAAATACTGCAGGCAGATTAAACTAAACATTGGACAAATAACACACGTATATCTGCATTCATGTATTAATATAAACATAAAAAGGTTCTTGAAACATCAGATGATGCAATTTGGACACAACCCAGGGTCATGGGATGTTTGGGGTTTTAGATTATTAGACACTTGCTGGGGTTGATCAGTCCCTGGCTTGAGTCTCAGTGGATCACCCTTCTTGATCCACAGCCACCTCGATGATGATGATGGCGTCTCTCAGTTAAATTTCGCATTGATTATAAAATAGTACTATTGACCTTTAAAGCACTGAATGGTCTCGCACCACAGTACCTGAGTGAACTTCTGGTCCTTTATGACCCACCACGCCTACTTACAGTGGGGCAAAAAAGTATTTAGTCAGTCACCAATTGTGCAAGTTCTCCCACTTAAAAAGATGAGAGAGGCCTGTAATTTTCATCATGGGTACACTTCAACTATGAGAGACAGAATGAGAAAAAAAAATCCAGAAAATCACATTGTCTGATTTTTAAAGAATTTATTTGCAAATTATGGTGGAAAATAAGTATTTGGTCAATAACAAAAGTTCATCTCAATACTTTGTTATATACCCTTTGTTGGCAATGACAGAGGTCAAACGTTTTCTGTAAGTCTTCACAAGGTTTTCACACACTGTTGCTGGTATTTTGGCCCATTCCTCCATGCAGATCTCCTCTAGAGCAGTGATGTTTTGGGGCTGAACATGGACTTTCAACTCCCTCCAAAGATTTTCTATGGGGTTGAGATCTGGAGACTGGCTAGGCCACTCCAGGACCTTGAAATGCTTCTTACGAAGCCACTCCTTCGTTGCCCAGGCGGTGTGTTTGGGATCATTGTCATGCTGAAAGACCCAGCCACATTTCATCTTCAATGCCCTTGCTGATGGAAGGAGGTTTTCACTCAAAATCTCACGATACATGGCCCCATTCATTCATCCCCTTTGCCGAAAAACAGCCCCAAAGCATGATGTTTCCACCCCCATGCTTCACAGTAGGTATGGTGTTCTTTGGATGCAACTCAGCATTCTTTCTCCTCCAAACACGACAAGTTGAGTTTTGACCAAAAAGTTCTATTTTGGTTTCATCTGACCATATGACATTCTCCCAATCCTCTTCTCGATCATCCAAATGCTCTCTAGCAAACTTCAGACGGGCCTGGACATGTACTGGCTTAAAGTGCTGATGACACGTTTTTGACATCTTTGGCGATGTTTTATAACATAAAAAGTAATTCCCGATGATCCATATATTAATTCACGAAGGCACCTATTTTACAAGTTATGATAAAAAATGCGGCTATTTGGGCAAATTTGACGGGGCTGCAGCACCCAGGAGACGAAAGAGGAGGAGGAGCTATATGATGTCAGCGAAAGAACCTTCCTCCTAACTTACCAGTTTGTTGTTGATGTGACAGGTGTTCAGTTTGTCATTATTAGTATTATTATTATACATTATTATATATATATATATATATATATATATATATATATATATATATATATATATTAGTTATTATGCCTTTGCGTTGTGTTGCCGGCTTTTGCTCCAAAACCCACAAGGATGGGGTAAGTTTATTCAAGTTTCCCAGAGATCCCGAGCTGCATGCGAAGTGGGTGAAGCAAGTCAGGCACACTCGTGACAAGTGGGAGCCCTCACCAACATCCGTCCTGTGCTCTGAACACTTCGATTTGGATTGTTTTGACACCCTTCCCAGCTTAAAAGAATCTCTTGGGTGTTCAGTTCAGCACAAACGTGTGCTGCTACCATCAGCAGTGCCTACACAGTGTTGCCAGATTGGGAGGTTTCCCACCCAGTTGAGCGGTTTCAAGTGCATTTTGGTGGGTTTTGAACATATTTTGTGCTGGAAAACGTCAGCATTATCTGTTGCCAGATACTGCTGAAGTTTTCCAGCCCAAAATATGTTCAAAACCCACCAAAATGCACTTGAAACCGCCCAACTGGGCGGGATTCCTCCCAATCTGGCAACACTGCCAGCATTCCGGAGGGGGTCTACTAGTAGCTATGCTGGATTCAAAGACAG
Source organism: Neoarius graeffei (assembly GCF_027579695.1). Lineage (NCBI taxonomy): Eukaryota > Metazoa > Chordata > Actinopteri > Siluriformes > Ariidae > Neoarius > Neoarius graeffei. Next base: position 3,355,862 of record NC_083579.1, on the reverse strand, counting down.
TCCTCCTGTCAGAACATGTGTTGTGAAACGACATAAGATAAAGGTACGTAGAGCTATAGAGTCTACATGATAATCATAAATGTAATCATAAAGTCAGCGTGATATCAGTCATGTATTTGCTTGTGAGAGCTTGCGGCTTTCATGTAACTGCCGCCTAGCAACGAGAGGCAAAGGGTAAAGAGGGTAGGCTATCATAGATTCTATTCAGAAGAGATCAACACAATTCTAGACTCCCAGAAGAGGAAGAGCTAGCACTAGAGAGTTCACCGGCGTTTTCATGCGCTATTTCCATTGAGTAGAACCAGAGTAGAACAGCCAGTGAACCGCAACGTGTTCTTCCGCTGACGTCACAACATGGCCACGAGCCACGGACCCAGTTTTCTTGCGCTGTGCAATTAAAAGTTGGATATTCGTGTAACAACAGCTTCTTTTCACGTAATTATAACAGAAATCTAACATGTTTGCCATGTTGTATAGTTTATTTAAGAAATTGCATAGAGTCATGTTCATGTCATCAGCCCTTTAAGCAGGGGGACACGTCTGGCACTGCAGGATTTGAGTCCCTGGCGGCGTAGTGTGTTACTGATGGTAGCCTTTGTTACTTTGGTCCCAGCTCTCTGCAGGTCATTCACTAGGTCCCCCCGTGTGGTTCTGGGATTTTTGCTCACCGTTCTTGTGATCATTTTGACCCCACGGGGTGAGATCTTGCGTGGAGCCCCAGATCGAGGGAGATTATCAGTGGTCTTGTATGTCTTCCATTTTCTAATAATTGCTCCCACAGTTGATTTCTTCACACCAAGCTGCTTACCTATTGCAGATTCAGTCTTCCCAGCCTGGTGCAGGTCTACAATTTTGTTTCTGGTGTCCTTTGACAGCTCTTTGGTCTTGGCCATAGTGGAGTTTGGAGTGTGACTGTTTGAGGTTGTGGACAGGTGTCTTTTATACTGATAACAAGTTCAAACAGGTGCCATTAATACAGGTAATGAGTGGAGGACAGAGGAGCCTCTTAAAGAAGAAGTTACAGGTCTGTGAGAGCCAGAAATCTTGCTTGTTTGTAGGTGACCAAATACTTATTTTACCGAGGAATTTACCAATTAATTCATTAAAAATCCTACAATGTGATTTCCTGGATTCTTTCCCCCCATTCTGTTTCTCATAGTTGAGGTATACCTATGATGAAAATTACAGGCCTCTCTTATCTTTTTAAGTGGGAGAACTTGCACAATTGGTGGCTGACTAAATACTTTTTTGCCCCACTGTAGATCAAAAGGTGCAGGTTATTTGTTAGTACCTCATATAGTGAAGGCTACATCAGGGGGCGGAGCCTTTTCTTACAAAGCCCCACAGTTATGGAACAGCCTTCCAAGTAGTGTTCGGGAATCAGACACAGTCTCAGCGTTTAAGTCTCAGCTGAAAACATATCTGTATTGTGAAGCCTTTGGTTAATAGTGTTTATGAGGTAAAGGAGGAGATCTGGAGGCTCTTCAGGCATAGTGTTTTGGTAAACTGGGATGTATGGATGCTGTCAGTCCCTCCCTCACTCACTCACTCACTCACTCACTCAGCAAAAGGTGTCTCTACAAAGTATTGACGCAGAGGGCTGAATACTAATGCACATCACATTTTTCAGATTTTTATTTGTTTATAATTTTGAAGACCATTTGTACTGTTCCTGTCTGTGTGTGAGCTACGTGCGTGAACACAGAATTAACAGCAAGCCAAACTCGATTTCACGAGCCAGGATACGAGCGCCTTGCTCCTTTATTTTCCAACGATGCCGGTGAAAAGTGAGTAAAACTAGAATAAACAAAACACAAAATAAACTTAGAAAGTCTGATTCGCAAGTAGACAAAGTATTACATTACGCCAGCTTTAAACACTCACATTATCATAATGCTAATGAAACTAGCAAGGTAGCAGAATATCACTTAGCTAGTTATCAAAGGATGAACATCAGCATAACGGGCTGCTAATACATTCACAAGTTAACAGTGCAAACGGTGCTCGTAAAGTTAAATCTAGACAAGATACAAAACATACGTTCTTACTAAAATTACAATTTGAGACACTTACAGACATTGCTGCCTTATGGGTGTGGAGAAAACACAAGACTCAGGAACGGCATATCTTGTGTGCATTAATACAGTTACTATAGCGACCTTCAGGCAAGTCCGCGCTGGACTAGAGGCTCATGGGACCACCCAGATGTAAACAAAACTTGCGTCAAAATAAAGGTTCATCTTTTACGTTACAAAATGCCTGTGTTTTCTTTTGCAATAAACAGAATATTATCAAGCATGAATTAAACTGTAACTTTAACTTTTCAATTTACAAACATATTTTCATTTCTATATTTTTAACCTTTCTATAGTTTTTAACCTGAGGACAGAACACTCCCCGTCTGGCATAACTAATGCCATTACTTATTGAACTTTTCTTATTCAACACACATTTTCTTTATACTTCCTTTTTTTTAAGTTTGTGTCTTTTCAGTCATTTTCAAGGAGAAGGATGATGTCCGAGATGGGCCGCAGGTAAGTCTTTGAAGTGCCCTGAGATGCCACCCGCACCTCAACTTTGCGGACTCTTCCATCGCTGCTCGGAGAGACCGATGTGACCAGAGCCATTGGCCACTCATTCCTTGGAGCTTAACTCTGTTTCAGCAGCACAACGTGTCCGGGTTGTAGGTTGCACTGGGTTCTGTGCCATTTGCGTCTTGAGTGGAGGGTACTTAGGTACTCAGTTCTCCAACGGCCCCAGAATTCATTTGCCAGAGCTTGTACTTGTTTCCACTGACCTTTCAGGAGATCTTTGCTGGTGAAGTCTCCTGGTGGAGCGTGTAGGCCTGGCTTTTGGGTCAGGAGCATAGCAGGGGACAGCAGAGTGGGAGAGGAGGGGTCTGATGAAATGGGAATCAGTGGCCTTGCGTTCATGATTGCTGATATCTCTGCCATCAAGGTACACAGGACCTCATGCGTCAGGTGAGCATGTTTGTTTTGTAAAAGCATAGAGTCCAGTATTCTGCATGTGACCCCGTTCATACGTTCCCACACTCCCCCCATGTGGGAAGCGTGTGGTGGGTTGAACTCCCATGTGCAGTCTTTGCTGTGGAGATAACTCAGGATTTCAGTCTGCTTTTCCTCAGGACACTGCATACCCAACTCTGCACTGGCGGCTATGAAGTTCGTCCCCCTGTCTGATCTGAGCTGCTTTGCTGGGCCTCTGATGGCGAAGAACCTTCGCAATGCATTGATGCAGCTTGTGGTGTCCATTGACTCTATAACTTCAATGTGTAACCCCCTGGTGTTCATACATGTGAACAGAATGGCCCACCTTTTGCTCTGAGCTGCATGTCCTCAAGTGCAACGGGTCATCACCGTCCATGGTCCAAATACATCCAGCCCTACGTATGTAAAGGGTGGGGAGGTGTCGAGCCGCTCTGGAGGGAGGTCAGCCATTTTCTGCACTTCCAGCTTCCCTCTGAGCTTACGGCATGTCACACAATGATAAAGAGTAGAACTCACCAGTCTCTTGCCACCGACAATCCACAGTCCAGCTGTTCTTATGGCCCCTTCTGTGAACTGCCGCCCCTGGTGATTCACTTCAGCATGAGAGTGTTCCACAAGCAGCTTGGTTACATGGCTATGTTTAGGGAGGATGATTGGGTGTTTTTCCTCAAAGTCAAGGGAAGCATTTCTGAGACGCCCCCTGACGCGCAGCAGGCCATCACTCATGTAGGGATCAAGGGTCAAGATTGGACTCGAATTAGATACTTCTCTGTTTGCTTGCAGAGCAGCGTATTCATCTGGGTATGCATCTCTTTGAACAGTCTCTAGTATGAGCCTCTTGGCTGCTGCACGCTCCTCTGGAGTGTAAAGCCCACTGCACTGATGCCAGCCTTTGCATGTGTGCTGTGGTGTGTCTTTTGAGTCTGACTTGTGTGAACGCACCTGATGTATCAAGTTGGAAACGGCTCTCATCAGGGACTTCCATGTTGAAAAGCGCTGGAATCTCTTAGAGGTAAGTCTCTTATTTTCGAGGTGAGTAGCTAGAGTGGTCACTTGTGGTCTAACTTCCACATCCATTTTGGGGTCAATCAGTTCAAACTGTTCATGTTTCTCCATCTCAGGAGGCTTGTAGAGGAAGTTGGGCCCTTTAAACCACATCGAGTCCATGAGCTGTGATGCTGCTACAGATCTGGTGGCTAGGTCTGCTGGATTCTGTTCCGAAGGGACGTAATACCACTGATCTGGGGATGTTGTCTGGCGTATACGGTGCACGCGATTGTGCACATACACATAGAAGCGCTTAGAGTCGTTGGAGATATATCCGAGGACCACCTTACTGTCGCAGTAGAATTTAACAGCGTCTGGCTTGAAGTCCAGTTCATCTAAGATCAGCTCTGCCATTTCAATCACCAGAACAGCTCCACAGAGCTCGAGGCGTGGGATTGTGGGTTCCGGCTGTGGTGACAGCTTAGCCTTCCCCAGCACAAATCCCACCTCACAATGGCCTTCTTCAGTGACAGCTCTCAAGTAGGCTACTGCCCCTATAGCCCAGTTTGAGGCATCAGAAAAAACGCACAGTTCTGTATATTTGACGTTTGAGAGTGACATCTTCACATAACAGCGAGGGACATGCAGGTTACTCAGCTTTTCAAGTGAGGCCTTCCACTCTTCCCATCTGCTCTCCTTTTCCTCAGGCAGAGGACTATCCCAGTCCTGAACTCCACTGGACAGCTCTCGCAGCAACAGTCTGCCTCTGATGGTCACTGGCGCTGCCAGACCGAGGGGGTCAAATATGCTGTTAATGACGGACAGCACCCTGCGGCGGGTGTAAGGCTTGTCGGCGATGGCAACCTTGAAGGTGAACATGTCTGTGCTGATATCCCAGCACAGGCCTAAGCTCCTTTGCGTAGGCAGGGTCTCGTCATCTAGGCCTAAGTCTTTGATGCCTGATGCCAGTTCTTCAGGCTCGAAGGCTTTCATCACGGTGACACTGTTCGATGCGATTTTGTGCAGTTTCAGGTTTGACTCTGCAAGTGATGCACATGTCCGCTTCATCAGGTCTATGGCTTCTGACTCAGTGGGCAGTGATACAAGTCCATCATCCACATAAAAGTGTCTGTCGACGAACTGCTTTGTGTCTGCGCCGTACTTTGGCTCACCTCTCTGAGCAGCTCGTCGCAGGCCATAGATGGCAACCGCCAGGGAGGGGCTATTGCCAAAGACATGCACACGCATGCGGTATTCTTGAATCTCCTTCGAGAAATCATTGTCTTCATGCCACAAGAATCTCAGATAGTCTCTGTGGTCATGCTGCACCAGGAATCCATAAAACATCTGTTGGATGTCGGCAGTGACTGCAATGATGTCCTTCCTAAAGCGTATCAGTACGCCCAGAAGGGAATTGTTTAGGTCTGGGCCAGTGAGTAGCACTGAATTGAGGGAGACACCATGCTGTTGGGCACTTGAATCAAACACGACTCGTATCTGCCCTGGATTTGAGGATGGTACACCCCGAAAATGGGTAGATACCAACATTCCTGTTTCTCTTGGATGGGCAGTGCTCTCTCTGCATGCTTGTTCTCGAACAGCTTTTCCATGAAGGAGGAGAACTGTTGCTTCATCTCAGCATTTTTGTTCAGCATGCGTTTCAAAGAATTGAGGCGGGACAGAGCTTGCTCTCTGTTGTTGGGGAGCCGAGGACGAGTAGACTTGAATGGCAACAGAGCTACCCAGTTGTTCTCTTCATCCTGACAGACTTCCTTTTCCATAATATTCAAAAACAACTCGTCATCAAAGGACATGGCACTCTTATTGTCATTGTCTGTTCTCTGAAAGACTGTAAGCCCGAGCTGTTCTTCAGCTGGTTTAGGCTTTGCTGTGTGTACAGTGTGTCCATACCTGTGCTCCCTGCCATAGCTCAGTCTCTCTTTAACACAGATGTTATTGTGGCAAGGAGTGAGAAGTGATGGACGTCCGTTCTGGAGAATGTGAGTTCTGAAGGTGTTCACGGTTGGCTTGTGAGCGTTGTCAAGACACACTTCGCTTATAATCACCCAGCCTAAGTCGAGACGCTAAGCGAAAGGTGCATCGTGAGGCCCGTTGACTTGCTCTCTCACCTTGTGGACATGTATCATGTCTCTCCCTAGCAGGATCATCATCTGGGCATCAGGGTCCAGCTTGGGAATGTGCGGAGCGATGTGTCTGAGATGAGGGTGTGCGAGGGCAACCTCTGGAGTCGGGACTTCGGACTTGTTGGTCAATATCTCATTGCACTCGATAAGTGGAGGGAGATCGAGGCACACACCTCCATTCACTGCTTCAAGCTGAAAGCCGACTGCTTTTCTCCCAGTCATTTCAGTCGTGCCGGCGCATGTTCTCATCAGATATGGTGACAGACCGCCGTCTACCCCAAACAGCTGGAAAAATTCAGAACGTGCCAAAGAGCGGTTACTCTGATCGTCGAGTATGACATACATCTTGATGGCGTGTTCTGGTTGACCTTGAGGGAAGACGCGTGTCAGGCATACCTTTGAGCAGGAGCGTGGAAGACTGCTTAGGCCGCAGACCTTGGTGCACTGCGATCTCACCTCCAGGGGATTGACTGGCTGTGCTTCTGCACCTGATTGGGCTGACGATGGAGGCGGAGGCTGAGAGGTGTCGGGATGCATAGCTGAGCAGTGTCTTTCGCTGTCACACTCACCGCATTTCAGTGTTGCTTGGCAATCCTTGGCGAGGTGGTTTGGGGCACAGCATTTGTAACAGCGTTTGTGTTCTTTAAGAATGTCTTTTCGTTCTTGTAGTGTTTTCATTCTAAAAGACCTACATTTTTCTAATGGATGCGTTTTCTTGTGCACAGGGCAATATCGAGCTGCATCGATGCCTTTCTTTGTCTGTGGTGCTTGTGTCAGTGGTAGCAGACACGTCTGTCTTGCGCACAGATACAGCAGTCTTAAAGTCACTTTGCTTGAATGAAGTTTTCTCACCTTTGTTGTATGACTGGCTGTTGCTCGACAAGACGAAATTTGGGTCATTGTGGGCCTTAGCCTGGCGGTTGATGAAGTTGACGAAGAATGAAAAGGGAGGAAAGGATCCACTCTGCTGCTCTTTGAAGTGGGAGCCCGTGGTGAACCATTTTTCCTGCAGGCCAGGGGGCAATTTTTCAACTATGGGTTTTACCCCACGAGGGGTATCGAGGTAGGCCAGCCTGGGAAGGTAGCCGTCATCCTTAGCTGCCAGCAGCTCCATAAGAAGATCGCTGAGCTCTCTCAGTTTTGCATTGTCTCTGACAGACAGACAGGGAAAGCTATCCAGTCTTTTAAACAACGCATTCTCCACCATCTCTGGCGTGCCATAGCATTCTTGCAGTCTCTGCCATGACAGCTGGAGGGCAGCTCTGGGGTTAGTGACGTGAACGGCGCGAATCCTTTTCACATGCTCTGTTGACTCTTTGCCCAGCCACTTCACGAGGTGGTCTAACTCTTCACTGTTGGTGAGCCCCAAGCCCTGTGTTGCATTGAGGAATGACGACTGCCATGCTCTGAAGTTCTCTGGTGAGTCGTCAAACTTTGTTAGGCCAGTGGTCACTAGTTCTCTGCGTGCTAGGAACTTGGCAAAGTCTATCATGGGTGGAGAGTCGAGGTGAAGAGGGGGACACTGATTATGTTGTCCGTGCAGGCTGTATGGCTGCTTTGTGTGTATCTGTTCAGCTGCATGTGCAGGTTCATGTGCTGGTGAGCTGAAGTGTCTGAGTGGGGGCTTTACCTCTACAGATCCAGGTGCTGACTGACATGGAGGACTGTTCACCGTGTGCTGCATTTCATGGTGATCTGGTAAAGCAGAAGACTGTACATTGATCTGTGACTGGCCTTGCATATACTCTTCAGTGCGCTGTTTAATCACTTGTGGCGGAACCACACTTCTTAGACGTTGTACATCTTCATTCCTCATAGCTACAGCTGCTTCTAAGACTTCAGCTTCGACCCTCGCTGCCTCTGCGTCCCTTTCATACTCCAGTGCCTCCAAATCTGCTTCTAATGCGGCCTTTTGTAGATCTAGCTTAGCCTTCTCTTTTTTCAATTCTAATTGTCTCTTAGCATAAGATGCCTTGGTGAGCGCTGCTTCGGCTGTGGCTCTAGCTTTGGCTGCGGCCTCCATGACAGAAGATCTCAAAGACGATGAGCATTTTGAGCTAGCTCTTGAGTGGACTGAAGACTTTGGGGACAATGGACGTGACGGGCTTGCTTCAGGCTTCGTTTCGTCTCTAATTTCAGGTTCTGACGCCATGCTGCAGCTCTAGTGTTATCCGTTACACCCCCGCTGGTTGTCTTTTTACTGTACTGTTCCTGTCTGTGTGTGAGCTACGTGCGTGAACACAGAATTAACAGCAAGCCAAACTCGATTTCACGAGCCAGGATACGAGCGCCTTGCTCCTTTATTTTCCAACGATGCCGGTGAAAAGCGAGTAAAACTAGAATAAACAGAACACAAAATAAACTTAGAAAGTCTGATTCGCAAGTAGACAAAGTATTACATTACGCCAGCTTTAAACACTCACGTTATCATAATGCTAATGAAACTAGCAAGGTAGCAGAATATCACTTAGCTAGTTATCAAAGGATGAACGTCAGCATAACGGGCTGCTAATACATTCACAAGTTAACAGTACAAACGGTGCTCGTAAAGTTAAATCTAGACAAGATACAAAACATACGTTCTTACTAAAATTACAATTTGAGACACTTACAGACATTGCTGCCTTATGGGTGTGGAGAAAACACAAGACTCAGGAACGGCATATCTTGCGTGCATTAATACAGTTACTATAGCGACCTTCAGGCAAATCTGCGCTGGACTAGAGGCTCATGGGACCACCCAGATGTAAACAAAACTTGCGTCAAAATAAAGGTTCATCTTTTACGTTACAAAATGCCTGTTTTCTTTTGCAATAAACAGAATATTATCAAGCATGAATTAAACTGTAACTTTAACTTTTCAATTTACAAACATATTTTCATTTCTATATTTTTAACCTTTCTATAGTTTTTAACCTGAAGACAGAACACCATTTATCATTTTTGGTTCACTTCACAATTATGTGCTACTCTGTGTTGGTCTATCACATAAAATCTCAATAAAAAACTTTTAAGTTCGTGGTTGTAAGGTGGAAAAATGTGAAAAAGTTCAAGGGGTATGAATACTTTTGCAAGGCACTATATATATATATAGTGAGTATATAGTGAGTGAGCAATCGCGCACTCTGATTGGCTACTCTACTACTAGGATATCAGCTCATATACCATGAGTAGAGAAAAACAAAATGGCGGAGGGTGTTACTGAATCAACCAAGGACAAAATAAAAACTCTACTTGAAAACAAAACCCCAAAAAATACAAAAAAAGAGCAACAAAATATGGAATAAAAGTATTTGATGGTAAGAACATATATTTTTTCAATAATAATAATAATAATTATTATGATTGCATCTTTCACAAATCGCTCCTGTCATTTCGTCGGTTTGTTTACCTTCTAAGTGGAAATGATTTTGTCGGATGTTTTGTCAAAAGTTTTTATTGATTGAATTTGCAAAAAATAAAAATAAAAATGCTCTGTTTCTCAAAATCCAGTGAATGTGGATAGAATAAAGCCACTCAATCTTGTCGTACATGGATTATAGCTGACTCGTTGCCTATCAGCTCATGCATGACTCGATTTCGTGGAATAATTGTCATATAAAATTTGAATTGTTTTTCATGTACGAAACACGCTATATGAATCAACTTGCCTGGCCTAGAAGTGCATTAAGAAAAGAAATTACTGTATAATAGAAAATACTGCAACCAGTGAAAAGTGGCAAAAATAAATACAGTGTTTACAGCATTTGCTATTTTTAAAATATAGAAATACATTTCATAAACAGCTCATGAGATCAGTAGGTGAAAGCTAATGCTAACACTGACATCACAGTAATTATGAAGCGTCAATCAAATGTACTGTCTCTGTCTAAAGTGTGACTTCGACACACTTGTTTTGACAAATTTAGCACATTGCGAATTTGTCTGCTAGCTAGAATTCATCTGGCTACACAAGAGACAAAATTATTTGGAGCCAATGCTGGGGCCCAAACTTGACCCGACTGAATGGCTGACATTGGTCTAATGCCGGCGAGGTGGTTTTCAACATGGCTGAAAGTCTTCTGGTCCAACATTAGCTCACTAGCTGGTAAGCTATCATCCAGCTTGCTAGCTAGTGCATCAAAATATGATCTTTCGTTCAAGAAGTTTATTCAGATCTTATAATAGGAACTACTACATAAATCTGACTATACTTCAGTTGATGTCATTTGTTTTGTTTTGCAGTGAGTAAATTATTAGCAAATGATTCAGATTTTTTTGGGGGGGAGAAGTCACCATGGGAAAGGAATCGGTATCTACTGCAATGAGTAATTTGTTTCACTCAGTTCCTGCTGAAGGGCTTCAGTCATAAAAACCAGAACACTGGCATTTGCGTATTAAAACACTGACTTCATGATTATCAAACAGATTTTGTTTAGGTTCTTGTCAGTGTAACGTGAAGGCATAAAGGTTATATCAGATAATATCACACATGTAAAAATCTTTCCCTGGAACATTGATCATGTTTCACTGTAAATTTTATTTGACTTGGTTTTCTCTAAATAGACACTTCCTTATTGTAGTCCTGTTTTGTTCTGAGTGATTTCAGTATCACTCAGCGTTGTGTCTGTGTGTGTGTGTGTGTGTGTTTTGCACCACTGAATGAGCGAGTTTCCTTTGTGTTATTGATCTGAACTGTGGAATCCATGACACTATAAGCAAGCTGACATACATGTGAAATTCAGTTCGTGCAGATAAGTCTGTTTCTCTCTCTCTCTCTCTCTCTCTCTCTCTCTCTCTCTCTCTCAATTAATTTCTTTTCATTTCTTCAGTACTTCATGAATATTAAATCACTTTGTTGAATGGATGTTATCAGTCACGTCTCTGCCAAAGCAAATACTGCAGGCAGATTAAACTAAACATTGGACAAATAACACACGTATATCTGCATTCATGTATTAATATAAACATAAAAAGGTTCTTGAAACATCAGATGATGCAATTTGGACACAACCCAGGGTCATGGGATGCTTGGGGTTTTAGATTATTAGACACTTGCTGGGGTTGATCAGTCCCTGGCTTGAGTCTCAGTGGATCACCCTTCTTGATCCACAGCCACCTCGATGATGATGATGGCGTCTCTCAGTTAAATTTTGCATTGATTATAAAATAGTACTATTGACCTTTAAAGCACTGAATGGTCTCGCACCACAGTACCTGAGTGAACTTCTGGTCCTTTATGACCCACCACGCCTACTTAGATCAAAAGGTGCAGGTTATTTGTTAGTACCTGATATAGTGAAGGCTACATCAGGGGGCGGAGCCTTTTCTTACAAAGCCCCACAGTTATGGAACAGCCTTCCAAGTAGTGTTCGGGAATCAGACACAGTCTCAGCGTTTAAGTCTCAGCTGAAAACATATCTGTATTGTGAAGCCTTTGGTTAATAGTGTTTATGAGGTAAAGGAGGAGATCTGGAGGCTCTTCAGGCATAGTGTTTTGGTAAACTGGGATGTATGGATGCTGTCAGCAGTGGTCGAGTTGTAAAATTAAACCAGGGGGGATGGTGAAATTTTTAGTCGTGTGTCGACCCATCGGTCGGGCCGTCGGTGGGAAACTGGTTTGCTTTTAGGAGGGTTTGCACACAACGTAGGTCTGTGGACCTTGTTCATTTACCAGACATACAGTATTTTGTGCTGATAAAGTGTGTAGTACACACTGTGTACCCTTTTTATTGTTGTAAAAAACATAATACACTGGTATTTTACTGTAAAACATGCACAGTGTGGATGTCATGTGTCATATTTAGTCAGTCTCCTGGCTGACATACCGACCACATTCTCCATATTAGGGCGAAATGCAGATGACAAATTTGAAGTGTAACTTCATAGTCATGGTAGGCTCCTTTTAAATCGTTTGGTAAATAATTTATTAAAACCTCAGCAGGCAACGTAAATGAACAACTGAATCTTTTCATATCAAGTCAAAAGAATTTTTATTCAAAGCTGAACATTGGGAACATTGAGTTAAATACAGAGGTAGGTAGGGAACCAATAAGCTAAAACAAGCAACAGTAAATTGTAAATCAGACTAAACTTCCTAAAAGATGTTTGAAGCATTATGCATTTTTTTTTCCTTTTTGTTATTATTGTGTTTATTCTTATGAGTAATGCAAATTATACATGTCCATACCAGATACATAGTAGCACTTTGATACATACTGGATACAAGCTAGCAAAATGAATTAAAAGCAGACATCTTTGGAAAGGGGAAAAGGCCCATTGAGGAGACAGAAGAAGAGCCTATGACGAAAAAAAATAAAGCTGCATTTTAGCAGACACTTTGTCGAGTCCTACACCAATCCTGCTCTGCCTTACATGTTGTGACCGGCTCTCTAATGAGGCAATGAAGCCTTCAAAACTGCTAGTGTCATTTATTTTAGCCTTCCTGTCTTGAATAACACTTTATGTTGCCTGAAGAATAACAAACGAACGTCCAGGCTGATTAAATTAATGGCCTTATACAAGAAATCAAAGCTAACATGAACCTGAGTAAGCTATCGATAGCTGGCTAGACTCCAAACTAACATTCATTATGATAGCTGTGTTGTTATCCACCGCCCACAAATTAGGCTACATATCGGTAACTTTACAGCATGATAGCGGGCTCACAGAAAGTGTGACTGATATTCGTAACTCTTGACTTACCTCCTGAAATGTTTTTTCTTGCGATGCTGCAATCCGCTGCTGTCACTGACGCCGAATGAAATAAAAATAACGGAACCCCAACTGAATGTCACCTCCTCAAATGCTTCGCTTGCGCATGCCCTCTCTCACGGTAGCTTATTGTATGCTCAGTTTCAGCAAAGCTATGTGGAATGGCATTTCTAATTCCAATGTTAAATAGAAGTAATGTCCACACTTATTGATAAAATTGCTCAAGGGAAGGGAGGGGGATGCCCATTTTAGAGGGGGGATGATTTTGACCAGTTTTTATTCCAGGGGGGATGGCATCCCCCCCATCCCCCCTCAACTCGAGTACAGGCTGTCAGTCCCCCACTCACTCACTCACTCACTCACTCACTCACTCACTCACTCAGAGTTTGTTGACGGTGCTTTATGTCCTGGGACTCCCTCATGCCTGTGTTACCTTCTGGCTCTCCCTTTTAGTTATGCTGTCATAGTTAGTCTTGCCGGAGTCCCTGCTTATACTCAGCACAAAATGTATACTGTTCTTAACCATTAGCTGACAACGGGCATACCTGTGTCCCCTCCGTCTCTCCCTCTGTCTGTCACTCTCTGTTGAGTTACATGTCGATCCTGAGACACCAGTGATGCTGACCTCTTCTGCTCCTCAGACCTGCCCGATCCATCCTGATGCCCTACTTCTTGCTGAGGTTCTCATCACATTGCTCTTGTGGAGGACGGCCTCATATGGACAGTCGAAAGACACACATAGAAGACACTCTGGACACTTACAGCTTTGCTATGATGGCTGGGGACTATAATCACCATGATAACTTTAGGGCTGCAGTTGTCATAAAGAGTTTTACAACCCCAATTCCAAAAAAAGTTGGGACACTGTGTAAAACATAAATAAAAACAGAACATGAAGTTTTGCAAATCATGGAAACCCTATGTTTAATTGAAAATAGTACAAAGACAACATATCAAATGTTGAAACTGAGAAATTTTATTGTTTTTTGAAAAATATATGCTCATTTTGAAAGTGATACCAGCAACACGTTTCAGAAAAGTTGGGACAGGGGCAACAAAAGACTGAAAAAAAACCCTTACTTGGTTAATTGGCAACAGGTCAGTAAGATGATTGAGTATAAAAAGCGCATCCCAGAGAGGCGGAGTCTCTCAGAAGTAAAGATGGGGCGGGATTCACCGCTCTGTGAAAGACTGCATGGGCAAACAGTGCAACAATTTAAGAATAACATTCCTCAATGTAAAACTGCAAAGAATTTGTGGATCACATCATCTATGGTCCATAATATCATTAAAATCAAATCAAATCAAGTTTATTTGTACAGCGCTTTTAACAATAAACATTGTCGCAAAGCAGCTTTACAGAATTTGAACGACTTAAAACATGAGCTAATTTTATCCCTAATCTATCCCCAATGAGCAAGCCTGTGGCGACGGTGGCAAGGAAAAACTCCCTCAGACAACATGAGGAAGAAACCTCGAGAGGAACCAGACTCAAAAGGGAACCCATCCTCATTTGGGCAACAACAGACAGCCTGACTATAATATTAACAGTTTTAACAGGTATAACCCTCAACTGTCCTCATGGGGCCGTCCTTCACAGGAGTGGGGCGATAAAACTCCGACCAGACACAGGGCACCAGGATGGATCAAGCAGGTCCGAGGGGCAGAAGAGGCCAGCATCTCAATCCCAGGATCAACATGTAACTCAGAGGGACAGATGGGGGGGGGAAGAGAGAGAGAGAAAGAAAACACGTTGTTAGGTATGCCCTAAAAATGACAAGTATTAAATCTGTGTGGTAGGCTCGCAGAGACGAGAGTCTTTACATCAGGCATAACACACAATGGCATGTTAATATGGTAAAATATATCATGATCTGCTCTGGCTGGATGCTTGATTGGGTGATGGGAGCACACTCCTCAGCAATGATGAGATGCAGATGGGACCCTTAGGGCTAGCCAAGACAATTCAGTTACATTTCACCGGGTCTGGGACATGTGACAGAATGTCTGACGGCCGATTCCCTGCAGGCTATGATAGCCAGTCGAGGTCTCCACCCTCTCCACCAAAAGATTTCCTGTTGACTCCATGTAACTCAGAGGGACAGATTTGGGGTGGGGGGGAGGGAAAGAAAACACAGGTGGTTAGGTATGCCCAATGTCACCTGAATAAGTAGGAACAGTATACATGTTGCACCGAGTACAAGCAGGGACTCCGGCAACTAACTATGACAGCATAACTAAAAGGAGAGAGCCAGAAGGTAACATTAAAAGATTAAAAATTAAAAGATTCAGAGAATCTGGAGAAATCTCTGTATTTCAAGGCTGAAAACTGACATTGGATGCCTGTGATCTTCAGGCCCTCAGGAGACACTGCATTTAAAGCAGACACGTGTCTGTAGTGGAAATCACTGCATGGGCTCAGGAACACTTCAGAAAACCATCGTCTGTGAAAACACTTTGTAACACTTCCTGATGTGGGTGGAGCACAGAAGCACGGCAGGCGAGAGTTGATGTTTATCCAAAAACTTTATTGAGCTTTTCAGCTTCCTTTTATCACTCACTCACTCACTCACTCTCTCACACACTCTCTCACACACACACACACACACACACACACACACACACATGCATTGTGGTTGGGGAGAGAGCTCCCTTTCTCTGTGCTCTCTCTCCTTTTATGCTCCGTCCCTGTAAAAAACAGTGACACACACACACATTAATTGACAGCAGGTGGAGTGACTTAGCCACTTACCTTCTCTGACCCCGCCCTCCATTCACAGACTACTGCTTGGCCACGCGCCTGCTGCCACATACCCCCACCACCCGACTCAGGCCAGGGAGCCGTCTGGCCTGAAGCTGACTTCCCCCCCTGACGGGACAGGAAGTCCACCACCACCATCTGTGCCCCTGGCCTGTGGATCACCTCGAACTTAAATGGCTGGAGGGCGAGATACCAACGGGTGATCTGCACATTGGCATCCTTCATGCGGTGGAGCCACTGGAGGGGCACGTGGTCCAAACAGAGAGTGAAAGGGCGCCCCAGCATGTGGTATTGGAGGACGAGGACTGCCCACTTGATGGTGAGACACTCCTTCTTGATTGTGCTGTACCTGCTTTCACACATCGAGAGTTTCCGGCTGATGTACAGCACGGGGTGTTCCTCACCCTCCACCTCCTGGGACAAAACCGCTCCCACCCCTCTGTCCAATGCATCAGTCTGCAAAATAAATGGGAGAGAGAAGTCAGGGGAGTGTAAAAGTGGCCCCCCACACAGTGCAGCTTTTACCTCAGAGAAGGCCAGTTGGCACTGCTCTGTCCACTGGACCGGATCTGGAGCCCCCTTTTTAGTGAGATCGGTTAGCAGGCTGGTGACGTCCGAATAATTAGGTAGAAACCGACGATAATAGCCAGCCAGCACCAAGAACCGTCTCACCTCCTTTTTGGTCTTGGGCTTCGGACAGGCCGCAATTGCTGCGGTCTTGTTAATTTGGGGACACACCTGCCCATGGCCCAAGTGGAACCCCAGATACCGTACTTCCACCCGCCCAATCGCACACTTTTTTTTGGGTTAGCTGTGAGGCCCGCTCGCCTCAGCGACTTTAGGACAGCCCTCAGGTGTTCCAAGTGCCGCGGCCAATCATTACTGTAGATTACAATGTCATCTAGACAGGTGGCCACGTAGGCAACGTGAGGGCGGAGGACCCTGTCCATAAGCCGCTGGAACATAGCGGGCGCCCCAAACAACTCAAAAGGGAGCATTACAAATTGGTGTAATCCAAACGGTGTGGAAAAGGCCATTTTCTCTTGGGATAGAGGAGTCAAGAGGAATCTGCCAATATCCCTTTGTTAGATCCAGTGTCGAATAAAAGCGAGCAGTGCCTAACCGATCAAGCAACTCATCAATGCGAGGCATTGGGTATGCGTCAAATTTAGACACCAAGTTGACCTTTCTATAGTCCACACAGAACCGGACTGACCCGTCGGTCTTGGGAACCAGGACCACTGGGCTGCTCCAGTCACTGTGGGACTCCTCGACTATGCCCATTTCGAGCATGGCCTTGAGTTTGTCCTGAACCACCTTTTTCTTGTGTTCAGGCAAGTGGTAAGGGCGGCTACGCACTACCACCTCCGGGGTCATTTCGATGTGGTGTTCTATGAGGTGGGTACGACCAGGAAGGGGCGAGAACATGTCGGATAATTCCTTCTGCAACTTTGCTACCTCCGTGAGTTGGGCCGGTGAGAGGTGGTCTCCACAAGGAACCGGAGTGGTCTGAGATGTTATCGTTTTTACCTCCAGCCCCAGCTCCGCCTTCTCTGGAACTACCGATGCCAAAGCCATGGGGACCCCCTCATTCCAGCATTTTAAAAGGTTGAGGTGGTAGATTTGCCGTGCCCCACCCCTATCCGTTCACTTCACCTCATAGTCGACGTCCCCGACTCGCCGTGTGACCTCAAAGGGCCCTTGCCACTTGGCGACTAATTTAGAACTCGATGTGGGCAATAATACGAGCACTTTGTCTCCCGGCGTGAAGTCTCTAAGGCGCGTGCCCCTGTCATACAGCCGGCTTTGACGTTCTTGTGCCTGCCGTAAATTCTTCTGGGTTAGGTGTGTGAGGGTGTGGAGTTTTGCGTGCAGGTCAAGAACATACTGGATTTCATTTTTACTTGGTGAAGGTCCCTCCTCTCAATTTTCCCATAGCACGTCCAGAATGCCACACGGCTTACGCCCATATAATAATTCGAAGGGAGAAAACCCTGTGGAGGCTTGCGGGACCTCTCATACTGCGAACAACAGGGGCTTTAGCCACTTATCCCAATTACGCGCATCTTCACTTACGAATCTACGGATTATGTTTTTGAGTGTCTGGTTAAATCGCTCTACTAAGCCATCCGTTTGTTAATAAACACTGGTGCGGATAGACTTAATCCCCAGTAATCCATACAGCTTGCACAGTGTGCGTGACATAAACGAAGTGCCTTGGCCTGTCAGGATTTCTTTCGGAATCCCGACCCGGGAGATAAAGCGGAAGAGCGCTTCCGCAACACTGTGTGCTGAGATATTGCGGAGAGGCACTGCTTCCGGATATCGCATTGCATAATCCACTAGAACTAAAATAAAGCAATATCCCCATGCTGACCAATCTAATGGCCCAACGAGATCCATCCCAATTCGCTCAAACGGGGTCTCGATTAGAGGAAGAGGGCACAAAGGCACTTTTGGAGTGGCCGTGGGATTTACTAATTGGCATTCACAGCATGCCGCACACCACCGACGGACATCCCCGCGAATCCCTGGCCAATAGAATCGGGCCATTATTCGGGCTAGTGTTTTATCTTCCCCCAAGTGTCCAGCCATGGGATTAAAGTGAGCTGCATGGAACACGAGTTCCCTACGGCTCTTTGAGATTAACAACTGGGTTATTTGTTCCTTGGTTTGAGTGTCCTGCATCACTTGCTACAATTTATCTTTAATAATGGCAAAATAGGGGAAGGTTGGGTGCTGTGCTTGGCTGAAGAGTTTGACCATCGATTACTCTCACTTGGTCAAACGCATGCTGCAGAGTCTTGTCTCGCAACTGCTCTAATGGTAAATCCCCAAGGGAATCCCCGAGAGAGGGAGGAGGAGCGGGCTGCTCCCCACTTTGTTGCGGTGTTGATGTAGACGGCTCTGCGACAGCTTCTCCAGTCAACGCCACACCGGGACCTTCCCGTGACCTACTAGTGCAGGACCCACTGCATGTTAAATATTCCATTAGGTTTTTAAATCCCGGCCAATCAGTACCCAAAATCAACGAGTGGGTGAGACAGGGACTAACCGCCGCCTTTATTCTTTTGGCCCCGGAATAGAATTTGGACAGACACTAGAGGGTAATGGTGAACATCCCCATGCACACAAAACACTTTCACCGCTTGTGCTCCCCCCAGTGCCTCACCTTGCACCAGGCATTGGTGAATTGAGGTCTGATTGCAACCGGAATCCACCAAAGCGTGATATGTAGCCCCTTGGATACTCACCGGTATGCAATACGTTCCGGCCCGATCGGGGGCGGTTTCTGGCGCGTTGGGGATCCGGATTACAGCACCCACCTCCCTTGTGGAGCTCTGACCTTGGAGATGCTCTGATTCCCTGCCACGCCAGCACACCGGCCCAGGCTTTCCCTCTGCATTGGTGTTATGGGTGTCACTCACCTGAGGGGGAGACAACACAGACACAGGAGAGGGAGAGGGGAGGACACCACAGGTGCGATGGGCCGGCTGGGGAGGAGCCAGCCACCACCTCTGTGGCAGGGGTGGGGAGGGGGTCGAGAGACAGGGGGAGAAAAGAGAGAGAAGAGAAGCGAGGGGAGACGCCTCGTCTGCCTGCCGTCAGAGCCGCCTCCAGATGGTCCTCTGCCAGCTCAATGGCTCGCTCCAGCGATGCCGGGTGATGACACTGGACCCATTCCGCCATTCCTTCCGGAAGTCGAAAAACAAACTGCTCCAGTGCCACCAGATTGATGATCTCGTCAGCGTCGCGGTTTTCCGCCCTCAGCCACTGCCGGCAGGCGTCCCGGAGTTGCTGGCCGAATGCAAACGGCCGGCCGACTTCCTCCAATGCCAGCGTCCAGAAGCGCTGACGATGTTGCTCCGGGGAGTGGCTGAGCCACTGCGGGATGGCTTGCGTTAGGTCAGTATAGACCAGCCGGCTGTCAGCAGGGAGCTGCTGTGCTGTGAGCTGCGCCTCTCGAGTCAGGAGCAGGAGAAGGCGCACCACGCGCTGCTCCAGCGGCCACCCCCACATCTCGGCTGCTTGCTCGAAAAGAGCGAGGAACGCTTCCGGGTCATCCTGCGGTCCCATCTTTGTGAGGGTGGCGGCAGCGGTGGTCGACGCCCCTGCTGACGCGAGCCGGTGCCAGAATGCCTGGCGATCTTCCTGCTGGGCCAGCATCAAGGCTTCGAAGCGTTGCTCCTGCTCCTTTCGGAGGGTGATCAGCACTTGATGCTGGTTCTGCTGGGCGGTAGCGAGGGCAAGGATGAGCTCTTCGAATGGCGGGGACTCCATGGGGTGGTTCTCTTCTGTGCTCCCGGGTTTTGGCACCACCGTAACACTTCCTGATGTGGGTGGAGCACAGAAGCACTGCAGGTGAGAGTTGATGTTTATCCAAAAACTTTATTGAGCTTTTCAGCTTCCTTTTATCACTCGTTCACTCACTCTCTCACTCACACACACACATGCATTGTGGTTGAGGAGAGAGCTCCCTTTCTCTGCTCTCTCTCTCCTTTTATGCTCCATCCCTGTATCAAACAGTGACACACACACATTAATTGACAGCAGGTGGAATGACTTAGCCACTTACCTTCCCCGACCCCGCCCTCCATTCACAGACTGCTGCTTGGCCATGCCCCTGCTGCCACACACTTCATTACTGCATCCACAAAGGCAAGTTAAAACCAGATATAAACAATATCCAGAAACCCCGCCACCTTCTCTGGGCCTGAGCTCTTTTACGATGGACTGAGGCGAAATGGAAAACTGTCCCGAGGTCTGACAAATCAAAAGTAGAAATTATTTTTAGAAATCATGGACACAACATCCTCCAGGCTAAAGAGGAGAGGGACCATCCAGCTTGTTTTCAGTGCACAGTTCAAAAGCAGCATCTGTGATGGTATGAGGGGCATTAGTGCACATGACATGGGTAGCTTGTACATCTGGGAAGGCATCATTAATGCTGAATGATGTAAACAGGTTTCAAAGCAATATGCTGCCATCCAGACAAAATCTTTTTCAGGGAAGGCCTTCCTTCTTTCAGCAAGACAATGCCAAACTGCTTTCTGCACATATTAAAACTGCATGGCTCTGTAGTAAAAGAGTCCGGGTGCTAAACTGGCCTGCTGCAGTCCAGACCTGTCTCCCATTTAAAACATTTGACGCATTCCATCCATTATCCGTAGCCGCTTATCCTGTTCTACAGGGTCGCAGGCAAGCTGAACTATCCCAGGTCATCGCAGGGCTGACACATAGAGACACACAACCATTCACACCTACGGTCAATTTAGAGCCACCAATTAGCCTACCCTGCATGTCTTTGGACTGTGGGGGAAACCGGAGCACCCGGAGGAAACCCACACAGACACGGGGAGAACATGCAAACTCCACACAGAAAGGCCCTCGCCGGCTGCTGGGCTCGAACCCAGAACTAGAGGTCTGCGCGGGTCGGATTTTTCAGTCCCGCTCCCGCCTGCGCCCGCAAAGAATTATGATTTTCAGTCCCGCTCCCGTCCGCGCCCACAAAAAAATTATGATTTTCAGTCCCACTCCCGCCCGCACCTGCCATATTTTGTCCCGCTCCCGCCCCCGCCCGCAAATCCCACATGATGCAGACGTTCCCGTTATTTCTCAGAAAAGTTCTTGTCTTGACACAGCGTGATGGTGCCCCGCTCCCTACTTAGATGGATTTGAGCATAAATATCTACAGCTCACGTTCACGTTCGTTAACATTTACCTTGTTTCTGAATTCAGCATTTGTGTCTCTAATAATAATAATTAGTGCTGTCAAGCGATTAAAATATTTAATCACGAATCACACATTTTTATCACATGAGAAACCATTGCAATTCTCTGATCAGCATAAAAAAGTGAATGGGCTTGCTTTGTACCAAGGGTGTTGTGTTGTTTTTTTTTTTTAATTGCAAAGCAGAGCTAACAAGAGGAGTGAACTTCACTCTTCTTCCACTTCAGTCAGTGAAATCAGTTCCTGCTTGAGTTAGTCTACAGCTCTATCAGAGAGACAGGTTACACAGTGACAGTAGGCTTGACATGCTTGATTATAATATAAAGTACACTATTATATTAACTTTAAGTTGTTCGTTGATAAATATTGCATTGAGTCTGATCTTTACTGTTTCAGCTCACTTAACACATTTCGTACTTTTACACTTTTTCTGCCTGTTGATGCGTCGCGCTGTCCAATCAGAGGTGGCCAAATTTGCATATTACAGGAAGGATTTCTGGGATAGCATTGAGTTTACAGGCGCTGTCTTCTCAAAACTGAATAAATATTTAAAAAGAGCCAAATGAGCCAGTCTTTTGAACGGCTCTTTTCAAAGAACGGATCACAAAGATGTGGATCCCATCAAAGAGCCATAAATCCCATCTCTACTAGTTTCAAAAGCTTATGAAAAACCTACATCATGTCACAGAGCGTTAATCTCGCGATAAAAAAAAATGATCGCCGTTAAAACTGAGTCAAGTTAACACGATAATAACGCGACATTTTTTACAGCACTACTACTACTACTACTACTACTAATAATAATAATAATAATAATAAAAGACAGGCGAGCACGTAATTCCGAGTGGAAATTTGGTATATTTATTGTTCAGCCATACAAAACATTAGGCTAACCCAGTTTACATTTGTTAAGCATTTCTAACTAGAATATCCTATAGAATACCCTATAAGCATAGCATATATAAATGTTATAACAAAACACAGTCCTAGCCTACTTATCACAGCAAGCAAAGGGCAGCTGATTTCCATCTGCGTCGTACACGAGTGAGAACGACTTCCAAATGTCCGATTTCAGGACTCTTGACTTTTTAACGGTAAATGTACCTCTTTTTAAAGCAGCACTTACTTTTGAAGCACTGTGAGATTCAGTAAAGGAGCTCTGCTCTTCTGCCATGATCGGAGATCTCAAACACGGAAGAGGAAAAGAATCGAGAAACGAACGAGAGATGTTTATCCTCTCCTGGATCAGAATCAGAATTCTGATGACCAGCTCATCTAAGGTGTCATTGAGGCATCATGTTAATGTGGGTCACTGGAGGCTGGGTGTGAACGGCGAGTCATTAGAGTGATCAAAGGATTTCCCGTTAGGGTGATCAATGGCAAATTTAAGATGCCATTCCTCACTCAATCTGGCAATCTGACTCTCTCTGCAAATTTAGGCATCTTAAAATGTTTTTATTAATGGCAAATAAAATATCCAGCACAAATTATATATGATAGACATAAATTAATAATTTATAAATTTTATTTCAAACACGTTTTTAGTTAGCGGGACTGCAGCTTATCACCGCTCCCGCCCGCGCCGCATATGTGCACTCCCGCTCCCGCCCGCGCGTGCATATGTGCACTCCCGCTCCCGCCCGCGCGTGCATATGTGCACTCCCGCTCCCGCCCGCGCGTGCATATGTGCACTTCCGGTCCCGCCCGCGCCCGCAATGAGCTTTCACAATTTGTCCCGCGCCGCACTGCTTTGCGGCGGGTCCCGCGAGTCCCGCGGGAGTGCAGGGCTCTACCCAGAACCTTCTTGCTGTGAGGTGACAGTGCTAACCACTACACCACCATGCCGGATCATTTGCGTAAGTTAAATTTTAATGAATTGAATTCAGGAGTGCGAGTGCTACCAGGATCACCCTGAGCCAGGAAGTGGAATGAGTCAGAGACCGTGTGCGTTTGTGTGTGTGTGTGTGTGTGTGTGTGTGTGTGTGAGTGGTCCATGCTGCAGACTTGTCAAGTACTTGTGATTTCATTAACACCTCTTCCTCGCCCCTCACAGCTGGTCACATTTGTGCACTCAAACGTGGCATCCAGGATGGAGACTCTGACGACGAGGAGCCTTCAAATATCACGCAGACGGAGGAGGCTGTGAAGTATCTCATTATGTGTGTGGAATAAAGCATGTCATGACTCATGAAAATATGCATCTAGGTGACTGTAAGGCCCGTATTTGGGTTACTTTTAGATTAGATTAGATTAGATTAGATTAGATTAGATTAGATTAGATTAGATTAGATTAGATTAGATTCACTTTATTCACAACTTTCATTGGGTTCTGGATGTCTAGTAATGATAAGATGATTGTATTTGTATATCTGTGATCTAACTTGTCATAAGAACATCTGCAGACCTGCTAATTCATACGACTATCCAATCAGCCGAACATGTGGCAGCAGAGTGAGGTAGTGTTGGAGTCAAGACCGCTTAAACCGAGACCAGAGTGTATCGAGACTGAGACAAGACCAAGACTCTGAGGGGTTGAGATTAAGTCAAGACCAAGGCAGGGTGAGACCGAGTCAAGACCAGAACCAGACCAGTGTGTTTAAAGGTGGTGGGGGAGGGGTGTCAACCATTAACAGGGAAAAAAATTTCAAATTAGCAATGAATCACGTTATTGGTTGCATTTGAAGCAGGAAGTTTTACATCCAATCACAGTAACACTGTTAACAAATAAATCAGACAATGCACAGGCAGTTTAGTGAAATCCCAACAGTTGTGATCTTGACTGGTCTTGAAATAAAATCCCGAGTCTCTGTGTCCAACACCGAGACAAGACTGAGAAAAAATGCAGCCAATTCCGAGATGAGACTGAGACCTTCAAAAAGTGGTCTCGAGACCACGACTCAAGCTCTGAACACGAGTATAAGGCACAAAATCATACAGTTACAGCTCAAGAGCTTCATTTAGAAATGTAGCATTTTAGAAATCTGGAATTTTCTTCGCAGATCATACGATCTTTAGAGTTTATACAGAATGGTGTTGGAAAAACAAACAAACATCCAGTCAGGTCAACAGAACAGACAGGAAGGCTACAGTAACTCAAATGAGACCATCAGTGACGGCGTAGCTCACTCTGGTCCTGTCTAGTCCAGAAGGAATTATCTAAAGTGGGCCACCTTGCGCAATAAATGTTGTGAGCTATATACACTATATACAAGTTCTATATAGAAGCGATATCCACCCTAGGAATACCAACCAGAAAGAATCCAAAACGCTGAGGACTTGACCGAGAAGAAGTGATTTTTGTTGAACTGCTCATTAAGGCTTAATTAGTCCATAACTTCATTAATAATTGTAATTAAGCAAATTTGGGTAGAAGCTATATGCACCCCAGGCAGACCTACCTTCCTGCCAAAAAGAATAAAAATTGGTGAAGAATTGAGAGAGAAGAAGTGATTTTTGTGAATTGTGGACGCCGCCGGATGGATGATGGACAACACATGATGGCATAAACTCATTGCTTGTTGGCCGGATGAGCTAATAACCACTCTATACAACTGCGTTGAGCAGAAAAGCATCTCCGAACACACCAAAACCTCCAGCTGGATGAACTGCAACAGTATGACATGAGGTTCGACTCCTTCCTGTCAGCTACAGAGTGGAAGCTCTGAGCACGGAATCACCAAACTGAACAGATGAAGACTGTAATGTTTTTAACATTCGTTTTTCCATGTTTGTATTAAACGTGCTCATTCTCATACAGTGTCATATCATGATAGAAGTATGAATTTACCATCAGGAAGTAAAATCAGCATGTGATTGGATATTGAGACAGATTCTACATAGTCTTCTTCTTTCTTGCACTTTTAGCTTTATAATTTAAATAAGTTTTGAGGCGGGAAGCAAGATTTGTCAAACTTTGTTACAATCTCTAATGGTGAAGTAAGTGGAGCTGAATAAGATTCCAGTCATTTCATTTGAATCATAAGAGAAAGCAGGGAGACCTGGGACAGTTTGTCTCTCTCATCTCTCATTATCTCTAGCCGCTTTATCCTTCTACAGGGTCGCAGGCAAGCTGGAGCCTATCCCAGCTGACTACGGGCGAAAGGCGGGGTTCACCCTGGACAAGTCGCCAGGTCATCACAGGGCTGACACATAGACACAGACAACCATTCACACTCACACTCACACCTACGCTCAATTTAGAGTCACCAGTTAACCTAACCTGCATGTCTTTGGACTGTGGGGGAAACCGGAGCACCCGGAGGAAACCCACGCGGACACGGGGAGAACATGCAAACTCCACACAGAAAGGCCCTCGCCGGCCCCAGGGCTCGAACCCAGGACCTTCTTGCTGTGAGGCAACAGCGCTAACCACTACACCACCGTGCCGCCCGGGACAGTTTGTATTCCCATAAATTAATTTCACCCAATCAGGTTTGAGATTCCATCAGAAGTTCGACGTTCCTCTGAGAGTAACTGTAACTGTCATAGTTTGTTTTGTTATTTTTTGTTTTCATTAAATATCATGTCTGTAATTTCCAAGAATATGTTTGTGTTTAATTTGATATTTACGCTGGGTCATGTTGGGTCAGGCGATGTCACGTGTTGCACACGGACATTATTAGGTGCCGTACCACTTGCCTAGGTGATTGGACTTGACTATGCTCGCGGCCATGTTACAAGCCGCGGGCTAGTTTGAAATGTTTGATGCTGTGTTTTAAGCTTTAAGTCTCATTCCCTCTTCAGTTATATGCAGCCAGCGAGTTTGACGGTGGATGAAAGATGAATGAAGTGGATTTTATGGATTACGTTATTAAAAGATTGATCATCCATCAGTAACTAAAACTTGGCTCAAGCGTGATTCCTGGAGGGCGTGACAGTCAAACTCGACCTGCAAGTAAGTCCAGGCGGATCTGCAGCCAATTCAACCTGCTCTGTCTGCAGCCTCCTTTAATCCCTAAGCACGGCCTGCACGAAGTTGTGTGGGCAAACGTTCACTCAGTCAAACTACCTGAGCTCGTCTGTGAACTTTCGAAACGGACTTATTACCGTACGGACTGGAGTCATTGGATTTTCGCGGACTTAAAACGGGCTCGGACGTGTACTGCGAAAGAAAAAGGAATGTCGAACTGCTCAACCTGCGCGTGCCGGAGGACGCAAACAGATAAGCTAATCATTTAAGACTCTCTTTGCATTTGACTGAAGGTTCCTTAAACGTGATATATGCTTAATGACTCGATTTAGAGTGTTTTCTTGGTCAAAATACAGTCTGTGGACAATATTGTGTTACTGATGGACAATTTGCACACCAGTAAGCTTAATTTTCTCTGAAAGTGAGTGCGTGGTTTATATTGTGAAAGTTTGCATCTAGTAAACGTCTAATTTGCATAGAAAAGTGATCTTTTTACATGAAAGTATTGCACATTTAAGAAGCAAAGTTATTATTAATTTTTAATCTTTGGTTGACCATTTCATAGCTTACCCATTGTGTATTGCTCATGCATATGCTTAAGTCCTGCATAGTGTGTATGTACACTTCTTTGAGGGACAGTGGTGGAATTTGGTTGTTTTATGATCACATTTTTTACTTGTCTTCACTAAGGCTTACTTCACCTAGTGCTTAATTATATATCGAACACAATTCTTTAAAATGTTTGAACCAAGTAAAAAGGTTGAACTACCTAAAGAGCAAGCTGGAGAGTCACAGCAGGAAAATGAGTCTAATGCTCAGAAAGCTGTACAATCTGAGGAGCCTCGCAGGAGCGATAGAGCCCGTACGCTGACAGAAAAGGGCAGGGAATTGCAGAGTGGAAAACTAAAAACATTGCTTCTTCGCTTTGAGGATGCTTATGACTGCTGGAAGGTTCTTGCTAAAGTAGTGAAAAAATCAGTCACAAGGAATGATCCAAATGTCATTTTACAAGACAATGTTATTCGTATGCAGAAGGAGCAAGAAGAACTGTACAATCTTTATGAAACATACAGGGCTATTGATATTCTACCTCATGCTATGCGTTGCAAGCTGGATAAGAGCACAGCAATTACACAGGCTGTAAGACAAAATGCTGCAGCTCAAATGCAAGGAGCACTCGAACAGATCATTTGGCCTGATGCTGACTCTGTTTTTGCCTCAACTGCCTCTAGCATTTCACTTCCTGTATACAATGGCTGTGATGGTATTTCTATTCATTCTTGTGCATCAGTAAAACGTCAAGAAGCTGCCGCTGAGTATGCTCACACTAGGGCAGTACTAAAAATAATGGCTGAACAAGAGTGTTGCCAGGAGGAGCTACAAGTACTTGATGCAGAGATTAAGAAGATAGCAGCAGAACAAGAAGCAGCAGCAAAGTCCCGTCGCCTTGAAGAAGAGAGAGAAGAAATTGAATGCAAGATTGAGAAACAAAAACGAGAGGAAGCACTCTTAAAGAAGCAAGAAGAGGAGAGAGCGGCCAGAAGGCAGTCTGTAGAGATCCTGAAAAGACAGATTGAATGTTTAGAAAAGTTAAAAACTCTGAACGCTGCCAAAGCAAGACTTCAGGTGTATGACGAAGGTGATGCTGATTTGCAACAAGTCCTTGTATCTGAGCCTCTAGATGTTAGGCATACAAGTAACAAAATTGTTAGATCAGAGTTACAGCTGGCGGCACGGTGGTGTAGTGGTTAGCGCTGTCGCCTCACAGCAAGAAGGTCCTGGGTTCGAGCCCCGGGGCCGGGTGCTCCGGTTTCCCCCACAGTCCAAAGACATGCAGGTTAGGTTAACTGGTGACTCTAAATTGAGCGTAGGTGTGAGTGTGAATGGTTGTCTGTGTCTATGTGTCAGCCCTGTGATGACCTGGCGACTTGTCCAGGGTGAACCCCGCCTTTCGCCCGTAGTCAGCTGGGATAGGCTCCAGCTTGCCTGCGACCCTGTAGAAGGATAAAGCGGCTAGAGATAATGAGATGAGATGAAAGCTACAGCCTGTGAGTGATGTGCTTTCTAGAAGCATTCAGACAGATAACTCAGATCTGGTCAATCTTTTGGCTGAAGCCATCTCTGTGAACAGGCTACCTATTCCAGAGCCCACCATCTTTTGTGGTGATCCACTTAAGTTCAGCCATTGGAAGTCTTCATTTCAAACGCTAATAGAACGAAAGAACATACCAACTTCTGAGAAAATGTTCTTTCTTCAAAGATATGTGGGAGGCACTGTCAGCGAAGCCCTGGAGGGTAACTTTCTGTTTAACTCAAAGGACTCTTACAGTTCAGCCTGGGAACTGCTCAATGATCGATATGGTCAGCCATTTGTCATTGCTAAAGCATTTAGAGACAAGCTGTATGCCTGGCCAAAAGTAAGCAATAAAGACAGTAGAGAATTAAGAAGATTTGTGGACTTTTTGCACAGCTGTAATTGTGCTATGAACGAGAATGAGAACCTACCAGTACATGTACTTAATGATGCAATGGAAAATCAAAAACCTGCTGCCAAGTTGCCTGATTGGCTGAGCCTGAGATGGAATCGGAAAGCCACACAGTACCAGCTAAAGCATGGCAGCTTTCCCAATTTAAGTTACTTTATTATGTTTCTTTCAATGGAGGCTGCTATAGCTTGCAACCCGATAACATCCCATGAAGCATTGCGGCCCTGTGAGACTGATAAGGCTAAGAATAAGAATACAAGTGCAGCCGTTTTCAACACTCAAACCTTCAGTGCAAAGACCTTTAACACCAGTACAAATGAAGGGGGGGTCCACCACATGTGTTCTTTGTAAGAGAACTGGTCATAGTCTACAGAAGTGCCAAACTTTCTTAGAAAGGCCACTTGGTGGCAGAATAAAATTCGTTCAGAACGAAAGGCTGTGCTTTGGCTGTTTAAATCCTGGCCATCAGTCCAAGAGCTGTCCCAGAAGGATGTTTTGTGATGTTTGTTCAAGACGCCACCCTACCTCTTTACATGAAGATCGCCCACAACAACAAAGACAACAGTTTGAGGTGGTAAATTCCAGTGAAGAACAGTTGCTCTCGACACCACAAGATGATATTGCAGAAGTCACATCTAACAGGGTTATGCAGGATGACCATAGCATGCAGACGTCAGCAATCGTACCTGTGTATGTGTCCTATGGTTCAGATAAGGAACTCCTTGTTTATGCGTTGTTAGACTCACAGAGTGATTCTTCCTTTATCTTAGAAGAAATGGCTGATGCACTGGAGCTGGAAGGCGAACCAGTAAAGCTTAAGCTGTCAACAATGTCATCAAGGGGAACCATCGTATCTTGTAAGAGGCTTAAGGGACTGCAGATAAGGGGGCTGTCTTCATCCAAAAAGATCACAGTGCCAACAGCTTATACTCGTGAGTTTATTCTGGCCAATCGATCACATATTCCAACTCCAGAGACTGCAAGAGCATGGCCGCATTTGAAACATCTTGAGCCACACATTTCTCCACAAAGGAAGTGTGAGAGCGGCCTATTGATAGGGTATAATTGCCCACAAGCCTTAATGCCAAGGGAAGTAGTATGTGGAGAAGGAGATCAACCCTTTGCTCAGAGAACAGATCTAGGTTGGAGTATAGTGAGCTATGTCCAACATTCTGAGCATGGCTGTGATGCAACTGGAGCGAGTCATTGCATCATAGTGAAGCAAGTAATCCCTCAACCCAAACCATCAGCTCATCTAAAAGGACAGTTACAGCAACCAGTTCAGCTTAAAACTGAAGTTCATTTTGTTCTCAAGACCCAGGTCAAGGAAATTGTCACTCCTGAAGATGTCATGAAAGTGCTGGAAGCCGATTTCAGTGAACAAGTAGAAGATGTAACATTTTCCCAGGAAGATTTTCTGTTTCTGACTAAGTTGAAGAATGGAATAAGACACAAGCCGGATGGACATCTTGAAATGCCCCTTCCATTCAAACAAGAAAGACCAAAGCTGCCTAACAATATGTCTTGTGCTGTCCAGCATTTGATGTGTTTAGGCAAAAGACTGAGGAAGGATCAGCAATATTGCTCTGACTATATTAATTTTATGGAAGATCTCATTAGTCATGGCGATGCAGAAAAGGTCCCAAAAGAGGAAGTAAACAATGATCCAGCTTGGTACATTCCCCATCGTGGTGTCTATCACCTTAAAAAGCCTGGAAAAATACGTGTTGTCTTTGATTGCTCTGTTAGATTCCAAGATGTATCTTTAAATGACCACCTTCTCACTGGGCCAGAACTTACAAATACCTTGCTGGGAGTCCTTTGCAGGTTCTGCAAGGGCCCTATTGCCATCACGTGATATAGAATGAATGTTCCATCAATTCCACGTGAAATCTGACGACAGAAACTACTTGAGATTCCTTTGGTGGGAGCCACCTTGAACCATGAGGGAAGACGTAATTCTAAACCCCTTTATCTTGATAGACCTGTGCACAAGGTAGTTGTTTTAATTGAAGCAGAATAATTGAGTTTCATATCAAATGCTTGTTTTTTTTGTTAAGTGTGAAATCAACTAATATGTGATTTGGTGGGAGTGTAACTGTCATAGTTTGTTTTGTTATTTTTTGTTTTCATTAAATATCATGTCCGTAATTTCCAAGAATATGTTTGTGTTTAATTTGATATTTACTGTTACGTCTGTGTTTGTATGTGTGTGCGTTTTTCTCCTCCTGCGTGTGTCTCTCCCTTTCCCAGGAGTATTGCAGCCTGGGCTAATTGGCGGCTCCTCCTCCACCTGCTGCTAATTGAGGAGTGCCTATATAAAACCTGGAGTTCTACCTGCCAGAGAGAGGAGAGGGCTTGGGGTTTTACATGCTTGTACACCGGTGCTGCCTTGCCACTTGCGGCTGTCAGTGCTTCTCGTGAGGGTTGACTTCTGGGACTGCCAACCTTAATATTCGGACCTTTGGACTTTGTAAAAATGACTATTTTATCATTTTTATTTTGTTAGCATTTGTAAAATAATAAATCCCTCACTTTTTCACTTTAAATCGCCTTGTGTATTTTTGGGGTTGTTCACCACCATTGTTGCTGGCTGACCTAGACCAGCCTGTAACAATTGGGGGCTCGTCCTAAACCCAATTTATCAATTGGGGATTTGTTTTATACACCCAATTTACCAATTGGGCATTTGTCCGTTTTTGTTTTTTTTTGTGTGGAGGAACCAACTACTCGTATTTCGGGAACTCTGGTAAGGTAGTGTGCTCCAGCTGGGCTTTGAAATCCTTCCATCGGAGTACTATTTTTATTTTCTTTGTTTTCTGTTTTGGAGGTTATTCCGGGGGGGAGGTACGCTGCAAGGAGTTGGATCAAGTTGATTCAGCTTCTATGCGTTAAGCGTTTAAAGTCGCCTTTAATTGGTATGCCTCTGAAGACTAGATGAGGTTAGTTAGTATTTTCTTGGGTAGGCAAGTAGGACTAGAGTTTCCGCAGTCGTGCCTTGACTGTTTAAGAGTGGTTGGTTAATTTCTCCCTAGTGTTTGGATTTCGTTCATTCACTTTTTTTTTCGCTTGTTTATTTATTTATATTTTTTTGGTGGTGACTGCCCTGTTTTGTAATTTGTTTAAGTTGTGGTAATTGCAAAGTGTTAGTCAGCTGCGGCGTAGGTTTTTGTAATTCTGTGGTTCCCTTTTTGACTGCGTTTCGTTGGGACCATGGCTTTAGTAGATGAATTTTGTGAAAATCCTTCAAGGGATGTTTTTGTTAAAGTGTACGAAAGATCAGCTGTTGGAGATTGTGGAATATTATTCAGTGCATCTTGCTAGTGACGATAAAAGATTAAAAGACACTTTATTTTTAGCTGTGGAAAAGGCATTAGTTGAGCAGGGTGTTTTTGTTAAGGTTTTTAGTGCTCCAACCTCTCAATCTCGCTCGTTTGGTACACCTGGTTCGAAGCTGCGTGGGGAGGGGGGTAGCTTGGAAAAGTTTCGTGCCAACTGTGAGGCGCGCGCTCTTAAACTGGAGCTTGATAAAGAAGTCCAACTTAGACAGTTAGAGGTTGATCGTGAGATTGGCCTTAAGAAGTTGGAACAAGAAGCCGTGGAGAATGAAAGGCAAAGGGAGTTCCAACGTCAGAGAGAACAAGCAGACCGTGAGTTCCAATTGGAAAAACTTAGATTGGAGTTGGCTGCAAGGCAGCCTGGCGTTCCTCTGGCTCTTCCTCCTGCCTCTCCTCCACGCTCTGTTCTGTCATCTCCTGTTCGGTCTGCGCAGGTGACTCTCCCTGCTGATGGTTCTGAGGATGCCGTTGTTCCTCCCCCTACTCCTCAGCATGACACCGCATTCGATGTCACGAAAAATATTCATATGGTGCCAATATTTAGCGAAGTTGAGGTTGAAAAGTATTTTGCACATTTTGAACGTGTTGCAACAACGTTAAGATGGCCCTCTGCTGTGTGGACACTGTTGCTGCAATGTGTATTGACTGGAAAGGCCAAAGATGTTTATTCTGCATTGACTGTTGATCAAAGTTCTAATTACGACACTGTTAAATCTGCAATGTTGCGTGCCTATGAGCTGGTCCCAGAGGCATATCGGCAAAAAATTTCGAGGTTTAAAAAAGTCAGATAATTTGACATTTGTGGAGTTTGCAAGAGAAAAGGAGAATTCTTTCAATCGTTGGTGTGCCTCCTTGCAAATTCAGACTAACAGTCAGCTTCGTGAAATGATTCTGTTGGAGGAGTTTAAGAAATGTGTTGGATTTAATTGCTACGTACATCAATGACCGGAAGGTTACAACTTTGGTACAGGCAGCTGTCTGTGCTGAGGAATATACGTTGACTCACAAGTCGGTCTTTAGCTCCTTCCGTGGCTCTCAGCTTTTTAGTCCGAAGTGAGTCTTTAGAAGATCTGACAATAATGGTACTAATTGCAATAGTAATACTGCCAGCAAGATACCATCTCAATCTGAAACACGTGAATGTTTCTATTGCTATGAGTCTGGTCATCTTATTGCAGTGTGTCCAGTGTTGCAGAAAAGAAAATGTTCTCCAAAGAGACAACCAAAAGGCTGCGGCTTTGTACGTGTTAAGAGTGCAGATGACAATCTGTACGATTCGTTTATTTCGAAGGGAATGGTTTCACTCACTGGCCGGGAGGGGGATTATATCCCAATTAGAATACTCTGAGATACTGGTGCCGCCCAGTCATTTATTTGTGAGTCTGTGCTCCCTTTTTCTGACCTCACTTATTGTGGCTCTGATGTTTTGGTTCAGGGAATTTAGTTGTGGATCACTCGTGTTCCACTGCACAATGTGCATATTGTTAATGACTTGGTGTCAGGTCCTGTTAAAGTTGGCATTCGCTCTAAAGTTCCCGTGAAGGATGTTGATTTTATTTTGGGGAATGATTTAGCTGGTGGGAAAGTACTGCTTCCTGAAGTGACTGCTAGCCCATCCTTTCAGTCTGACTGTGATAACGATCAAAGCCTTGCTCAGGTGTTTCCAGCGTGTGTGGTTACCCGAGCTCAAGCACGGAAATACGGTGAGGCTGTTGATTTATCTGATACCTTCATGTCAGATGGTTTGCTTGAGTCATCTTCCAGCAGCCAATTAGCGACTGTTGTATCTGAGCCGCTCCCAACTCACTGTGGTAAGCCTGTGGAGGGTGATTTGTCACTCTCTGTTGACAACGAGTTGATTAAGCAGGAGCAGGTGAAAGACCCTAATTTGGCCAAGTGCCATGATGCTGCTGTTAGTAAGGATGAGGTGGATAGCATGTCTGTTGGCTTCTATTGGGAAGATGGTCTGCTAAAACGAAAATGGAGTCCATCACATCGTGCAGACGGAGAATTCAATGCTGTCCATCAGTTAGTTGTTCTTACAAAATATCGTTTACATGTGTTGACACTGGGACATGATCATGATTTTGCAGGTCATTTAAGAGTAACGAAGACCTACCATCGTGTTTTGCATTATTTCTTTTGGCCTGGTATGAAAGCTCATGTTGTAAAACATTGTCGCTCTTGTCACAAGTGTCAGGTGGTTGGAAAGCCCAATCAGTGTGTTCCCCCGGCACCACTTTGTCCAATTCCAATTATTGGTGAGCTGTTTGAAAGGGTAATTTTAGATTGTGTCGGGCCCTTGCCTAAGACAAAGTCTGGGAACCGTTTTTTGTTAACCGTAATGTGTGCTGCCACTCGGTATCCCGAGGCTTTCCCCTTGCGCTCGTTGAAGGCAAAACCCATTGTGAAGGCACTTCTGCACTTTTTCTCTACGTTTGGTCTCCCAAAAGTAATTCAAACTGACCAAGGTTCTAACTTTCTATCTTGTTTATTCAAACAGGTGCTGACCGAGCTGTCCATCCAGCACGCAGTATCTAGTGCGTATCACCCAGAGTCCCAGGGCGCACTAGAAAGATTCCACCAAATTCTGAAGTCAATGTTGCGCACCTATTGTTTTGGTTCTGAGAAAGAATGGGATGAGGGAGTGCCCTTGCTTTTGTTTGCTGTTTGCGAAACAACGCAAGAGTCTCTTGGTTTTAGTCCAGCAGACCTTGTGTTCGGTCACACAGTTCGCAGTCCTCTGAAGCTGCTTAAAGAAAACTGGGAGTCGGATGTCTCATCTCATCTCATTATCTCTAGCCGCTTTATCCTTCTACAGGGTCGCAGGCAAGCTGGAGCCTATCCCAGCTGACTACGGGCGAAAGGCGGGGTTCACCCTGGACAAGTCGCCAGGTCATCACAGGGCTGACACATAGACACAGACAACCATTCACACCTACGCTCAATTTAGAGTCACCAGTTAACCTAACCTGCATGTCTTTGGACTGTGGGGGAAACCGGAGCACCCAGAGGAAACCCATGCGGACATGGGGAGAACATGCAAACTCCACACAGAAAGGCCCTCGTCGGCCCCGGGGCTCGAACCCGGACCTTCTTGCTGTGAGGCGACAGCGCTAACCACTACACCACCGTGCCGCCGGAGTCGGATGTATCTACAAAGAAGAGTAACATCCTTGATTATGTGAGTTTGTTTCGAGAACAATTGCACAGAGCTTGTGAGTGTGCTCGGGAGGCTTTGTCCTCTGCGCAGAGTAAGATGAAGAAACGCTTTGACCGCAAGGCTGTGCAGCGCTCTTTTGTTAAAGGGGATAGTGTTAGTTTTATTGCCCATGCTTGGTTCGTCACTGTCTGCAAAATTTTCTGGCCCTTATGAGATTGAGAAAAAACTCAGCGAAACTGTCGTGAAAACGCCTGACAGGGGACGTAAAACCCGTGTATGTCATGTCAACATGTTGAAACCTTATGTGACACA
This sequence comes from Neoarius graeffei, assembly GCF_027579695.1. NCBI lineage: Eukaryota > Metazoa > Chordata > Actinopteri > Siluriformes > Ariidae > Neoarius > Neoarius graeffei. The sequence continues at coordinate 3,320,330 of NC_083579.1, read as the reverse complement.
AGAAGGTGAAAGCAGTGATTCTCCTGTAACCGTCGCAACAGTGTCAGCAGTGGCCTCTCTTCCTCCGTCTGAAGAGGATGGCCTCAACCTGGGCGATGTGCCAGTGCTCGGTTTAAAAATTCAGAGATATTGACTGATTTGCCTTCCTTTTTGTCTTATTTTCCTGTGTCTTATGTGACTGGCATGCAACACCTTATTTTGCAGTTTCCTGAGCCGTTTTCTGATGTGCCCTCCTTAACAAATGTACTGTAATGACATTGATACACAAGGCCATCCGCCAATTAAGCAACACCCTTATCGTGTAAATCCCACTAAACGTGATGTCATGAAATCTGAGGTTGCCTATTTAGTTGAGCATGGTCTAGCTCAGCCAAGTTTTAGTGCCTGGAGTTCACCCTGTCTTTTAGTCCCAAAGTCGGATGGCACATCTTGTTTTTGCACTGACTATAGGAAGGTCAATGCCGTTACTAAGTCAGATTCCTTTCCATTACCACGTATGGAAGACTGTGTCGATAGGGTGGGTTCGGCCTCTTTTGTGACAAAGTTAGACCTTTTGAAGGGATATTGGCAAGTTCCGTTGACACCCAGAGCTGCCGAAATTTCCGCCTTCGTTACACCAGACAGTTTTATGCAATATTCTGTAATGGCGTTTGGGTTAAAGAATGCTCCCTCTACTTTCCAGCGTCTGATGAATAAAGTGCTTGCTGGTGTTTCTAACTGTGAAGTGTATTTAGATGATGTCATAATTCACTCATCTTCGTGGGCTGAACATTTAGAAGACGTTCGTACCGTCTTTGGGCGGTTGAGGGATGTCTTTAACCTTGAATCTCGCAAAGTGTGAGTTCGGCAAAGCTACCGTCACATACTTTGGGAAACAGGTTGGCCAGGGTCAAGTTCGCCCTCTAGAGGCGAAAGTGTTAGCCATCTTGCAGTTTTCCACACCAACTACGAGACGGGAGCTGCGCAGGTTTTTGGGTATGGCAGGCTACTATCGTGGCTTCTGTCTGAATTTTTCTGATTTCGCTCTGCCTTTAACCAATCTGTTGAAACATGGTTGTGACTTTTATTGGTCTGAGGATTGTGAGATGGCATTTAAAAATGCAAAGGCTTTGTTGTGTAGTGCGCCAGTATTGGCTGCTCCAAATTTCCAGCTGCCTTTTAAACTGGAGGTTGACGCCAGTCCCACCAGTGCTGGAGCTGTACTTCTACAGGAAGATGTGAATGGAATTTATCGCCCCATTTCTTATTTTTCTAAGAAGTTTTCTAAACATCAATTTAATTAGAGTACCATCAAAAAAAAGCTCTAGCGCTGTTACTTTCGTTACAGCATTTTGAGGTTTATGTTGGCTCAACCACAGGTCCTTTGATTATTTATACTGACCACAGTCCTCTTGTTTTTCTGTCCAGGATGTGGAATGCAAACCAGCATCTGATGCATTGGTCCCTGTACCTGCAAGGTTTTAATCTGGACATCCAATATAAGAAAGGAAAAGAAAATGTTATGGCCGGTGCTCTGTCCCGTGTCTAGTGTGTTTGCTTAATATGGAGTGAAGTTTTTTTTCTAGTACCATATAATGGTAGTGTTTTTGTTCAACCTAGGTTGAACTTTTGGTGGTGGGGGTGTTACGTCTGTGTTTGTATGTGTGTGCGTTTTTCTCCTCCTGCGTGTGTCTCTCCCTTTCCCAGGAGTATTGCAGCCTGGGCTAATTGGCGGCTCCTCCTCCACCTGCTGCTAATTGAGGAGTGCCTATATAAAACCTGGAGTTCTACCTGCCAGAGAGAGGAGAGGGCTTGGGGTTTTACATGCTTGTACACCGGTGCTGCCTTGCCACTTGCGGCTGTCAGTGCTTCTCGTGAGGGTTGACTTCTGGGACTGCCAACCTTAATATTCGGACCTTTGGACTTTGTAAAAATGACTATTTTATCATTTTTATTTTGTTAGCATTTGTAAAATAATAAATCCCTCACTTTTTCACTTTAAATCGCCTTGTGTATTTTCGGGGTTGTTCACCACCATTGTTGCTGGCTGACCTAGACCAGCCTGTAACATTTACACTGGGTCATGTTGGGTCAGGCGATGTCACGTGCCGTACCACTTGCCTAGGTGATTGGACTTGACTATGCTTGCGGCCATGTTACAAGCCGCGGGCTAGTTTGAAATGTTTGATGCTGTGTTTTAAGCTTTAAGTCTCATTCCCTCTTCAGTTATATGCAGCCAGCGAGTTTGACGGTGGATGAAAGATGAATGAAGTGGATTTTATGGATTACGTTATTAAAAGATTGATCATCCATCAGTAACTAAAACTTGGCTCAAGCGTGATTCCTGGAGGGCGTGACAGTAACTGACTTCCTCTGGAGCCGAAGCTGGACACTGCAGTGGGGTTTGTGCAGTAAAATATTTTATCAACCAAAACCTGAAAGTATTTTCTCCTCCACCTCCATTCTGTGGTGTAATGTACGCTGGAGATTTGGGGATTTGTGAGGATTTAAAGTCTGTAGCCTTAAGTTTTCAGACATGTTATTTACCAGCTGGGAGGTCCGTATTGTGAAATACCGTGACCGAGGTCTTGAATACTGACCTTGGCCCAGAGGGCCTCGGTCAGTATTCAAGGCCTCGGTCACGGTATTTCACCATACAGACTGACCTTAAGCTGGTAAATAATATATATATTTTTTTTCTTTACCAAATTCTAACAGAAAACGAGAGCGCCCAAAAGGGAAAACCGAGCTGAGCCGCCATTTTGAATCCTCATTCACGGCTGTAATGCAAATGGCTTCCTCCTCGGTATACAAGTGCACTTCCATGGCAGGAAAAAAAAACTACATTTTGCTGCCTATGTAGTCCCCTATTTATACAAAATTGAGTCATTCAGGTTTCAGCCATGTTTTTGCTCGGCGTTAGCAAGTTACAGGTTTTTAGCTTTCTCCTGAAATGTTTTCTTTTATTTCGTCTTCCTCAGGGTAGTAAAACTCACTTTCGCTGTGAGCATTGTCATTATCGCTATCCATGCTGTAAAATTAATGCTATTCTCCTGAGAAATGCGAAAATAAATGTTGACAAAAATTGCTACGTTTGTTGTTGTGAATGAGCGAGTCGCCAGAGGTCCGTATCCGGGGTCCATAACCGGGATCCATATCGTAGGATACGGACCCGCTCACCAGCCAATCAGAGCGCAGGATTTGATGGAAACCGGACCGCGGAAAAAATAGTATTATTTATAAAAATTCAAATTGTCCAGATGGGGAGAGTTGGGACACTTCATCATGTTACAGGTAATTTCTTGTGGTTTCCAAATATTAAAGGGTTTAAAATGTTTGTTAAAAATGTGGGCATGTCCCTGCATGAGGATTAATCTTATTCCATCCCTTCTTGAGAATGGAACTGTTTTGTCGAATCAGGTTTTGGGTAAACTGACATTTTTCTATTGCTGTACCACCATTGTTTCATACAGTTCATATGGGACAAGTCTTGATCATAAATAAAAATTAAACATGGATTAAGCTAGGGATTTTATTTTTGTCCCATGTCTCCCCGCAAAACATAATGACAGAAAAAGTGGATCCTTAAGGCCAGTGTATGTGACGAGCTGAGAAACTCATGTTGTGGTAAGAGGGTACAGTAAACACTCTTGAACGCAGTATGAATGGGACGCGACCTGCAAAAAATTTCACACAATCTAAAAAACCCGAACACTCGTCCCCAGTGTCCCTGCTCCTCGCTACTTTTTTAAAACTCCCAGAGCCCAGCCCATCATTCTCATCCATGTCCCCAAGCTCCACCCCAGAACCTACAATGGATCAACTAGTACTAGCATTAGCAAAGAGCTAATGATGTTAAGCATACTCCACAATTCAACCCTATAAATGTGTGAAATTCACCTCATTCTGGTTTATGACGATGATTTATCGCGAGTGCCATCTCTATCCTGCTTTTTTTTTTTGTAAATGAAACAAACTTGATTCGTGATCTAACCAATCAAACAATTCAAGCTGATACAGATTGTGTGTACATACCTGACAACAAGAGCAACGTCAAACAACATTTTCCGTCCAGCTTCATCAAATTACTCATCTCATCTCATTATCTGTAGCCGCTTTATCCTGTTCTACAGGGTCGCAGGCAAGCTGGAGCCTATCCCAGCTGACTACGGGTGAAAGGCGGGGTACACCCTGGACAAGTCGCCAGGTCATCACAGGGCTGACACATAGACACAGACAACCATTCACACTCACACCTACGCTCAATTTAGAGTCACCAGTTAATCTAACCTGCATGTCTTTGGACTGTGGAGGAAACCGGAGCACCCGGAGGAAACCCACGCGGACACGGGGAGAACATGCAAACTCTGCACAGAAAGGCCCTCGTCGGCCACAGGGCTCAAACCCGGACCTTCTTGCTGTGAGGCGACAGTGCTAACCACTACACTACAAGGACAGCTACAGGAGGAAGCTGGAGGAGTGCCTCAAGGGGAGCAACACCGGAGAAGTATGGAGAGGCCTGAAAACCATCTCTGGCCACACAAAGGACAGTGGGAGGGGCCCTGTATCTGGGGGACAAGACTGGGCAAATGAGTTGAATCTCTTTCAACAGATTTGACTGTGCCACCCTCACTCACCATAGTCCTGACCGGTCTGTGATATCACTCCACCACCACCCCCTCCCCTCATAATACCTCTGACACCAACAGCTCCATCCTAACACCACATGACCCCCCTCCGATCCCTGCCAGACCAATCCACACACTCCACCCCCAACCTCACTCTACAGGACTCACAGCTCGGTTACACCCCTCGCCTCTCCATAACAGCTGATCAGGTGTTGAAGGAGCTGAGGAGGATCAAGACAAGGAAAGCTGCTGGCCCTGATGGTATCAACTCCAGACTGCTTAAGGACTGTGCAGATCAGCTCTGTGGGATTCTTCTGTACATTTTCAACCTGAGCCTCAGTCTGGAGAAAGTTCCACTTCTGTGGAAAACATCATGTGTGGTTCCAGTTCCCAAGACTGCGCACCCCAGGGAGCTCAACCACTTTCGGCCAGTAGCTTTAACATCTCACCTAATGAAGATCATGGAGAGGATTGTTCTCTCCCACCTCCGACACCTGGTGAACAGCGAGATGGACCCCCTGCAGTTCACATATCGACCGGGCATTGGTGTGGATGATGCTGTTATTTACCTGCTACATTGGTCACTTTTGCACCTGGAGGGCACTGGGAGCACTGTGAGAATCATGTTCTTTGACTTCTCCAGTGCTTTCAACACAATCCAGCCATCACTGCTTGGGGGAAGCTGGAGGGAGCTGGTGTCAACTGCCACCTGGCTGCATGGATCATCGACTACCTCATTAACAGACCGCAGTATGTGAGGCTCCGCGACTGTGTGTCTGATGTGGTAGTCTGCAGCACAGGGGCTCCGCAGGGTACAGTGCTCTCTCCTTTACACTTTACACATCTGACTTCAGCTACAACACGGACAGCTGCCACCTCCAGAAGTTCTCAGATGATACAGCCATCGTTGGACGTGTGTCAGAGGGGAACGATCTGGAGTACAGAGAGGTCATCACCAACTTTGTCACCTGGTGCGAACTGAACCACCTGCGCATCAACGCCAGCAAGACAAAGGAGGTAGTGATCGATTTCAGAAGAACGGTTCCTCAAATTGCACTAGTGAACATCCAGAGTTTGGACATTGAGATCGTGGAGGAGTACAAATACCTGGGTGTTCACCTCAACAACAAACTGGACTAGACTAACAACACAGATGTCCTGTACAAGAAAGGCCAAAGTCATCTCCACCTCTTGAAGACTGAGGTCTTTTGGTGTGTGCAGGACACTGCTTAGGACTTTTTATGACTCTGTGGTAGCATCAGTGATTTTCTACGCTGTGGTCTGCAGAAGTTCAGAGAGGGACAGGAAGAAACTTAATAAACTGGTCAGAAGGGCTGGCTCAGTCTTGAACTGTCCTCTGGACTCCATTGAGGTGGTGGGTGAGAGGAGGATGTTGGCCAAGCTGACCTCAATCATGGATAACCCCTCTCACCCCCTACATGAGGCTGTGGGGGCTTTAAGCAGCTCGTTTAGTAGTAGACTGCTACACCCACGGTGTAAGAAGGAGAGATACCACAGGTCATTCATACCTGCTGCTGTCAGACTGTATAACACCCACAACTTGTAACGTAGCAACAATAACCTGTTTGTCATTATATTTGCACTACTTCACCACTACTACCTCTGCCATCTCTCATCGATGCAATTATGTGCAATAATATAGGCCCTAAACTATTTTTATGCATACTTATATATTATTTGTGTGTATATAATATATTATATACACACAAAAATATTTTTTATATATATATATATATATAAAATATTATTTTTTTGTGTGTGTGTATATACAAAGTCTACCTCATCTCATTATCTGTAGCCGCTTTATCCTGTTCTACAGGGTCGCAGGCAAGCTGGAGCCTATCCCAGCTGACTACGGGCGAAAGGCGGGGTTCACCCTGGACAAGTCGCCAGGTCATCACAGGGCTGACACATAGACACAGACAACCATTCACACTCACATTCACACCTACGCTCAATTTAGAGTCACCAGTTAACCTAACCTGCATGTCTTTGGACTGTGGGGGAAACCGGAGCACCCGGAGGAAACCCACGCGGACACGGGGAGAACATGCAAACTTCGCACAGAAAGGCCCTCGTCAGCCATGGGGCTCAAACCCAGACCTTCTTGCTGTGAGGCGACAGCGCTAACCACTACACCACTGTGCCGCCCCAGAGTCTACCTGTAATGTGCAATTTTTCCAAGCCTCTCAATAAGGCAATTTTTCTATACTTTTTCACGGTAGGTAATGCAAATAGCCCTCTGTATTTAATCCTTTGTTTGTCTAATTTTTATTTGTTTTATTTGTTATCTGTTTGACATTTTCTTGCTACTGTAACATGTGAATTTCCCCGATGTGGGATGAATAAAGTGAATCTAATCTAATCTACACCACCGTGCCGCCTCAAATTACTCCATGTTGGAAAATCAAAAATGCTGCCAGAGATTTTTTTTTTTTAAAACCGAGTTTCTTGTTAGTTTTTTTTCCCCCCCTTCACAGGTGAATTATCCAGCTGTGCTGGGCGCTTACCGATTTCAGTGACTTACTAGAGGCCCATGTAATCACAATCAAGCAGGGTTTGCTCAGACCATGGCTTTTATATCTTCTTGTAAATATTTCTCCAGGTTATTTGTACAAAGGAGAATTTTTTTTTTCTCCCACACCTTTAACTTTAATTCGTGAACAGTTGAAACTTTTCCCAGATGATTGATTTCGATGAGAAATCTGTGTACGTTCACCACCTCTGAGAGCTTCAGTGTGTTGTTGCTTTTTTTTTAAAGAAAAGTAAAACACCGTTTTAGTAAAATATTGACACCTGGTCTTTCTTTCTTTCTATGTTTTTAATCTAATAGACCACAGGAACATCCTAATTTGGGGAATGTGGGTCAGTCTGATGAAATGCAGTATCACAGGCTGAGAATAGATCCGATTCAGGTTGTCACACAGAGGTACTTATTTCTAGAAGGAAGCTCAGTCATGTGCCAGCAGCATGCTGAAGACTGGTCTGGAAATAATTATTTTACAAAAACCTTATTATATATTAATATTTTATATATTTTTTGCAATGTTGCATACAACCAGCTGTAACCCAGTTTCAGGTCAGGGTGATTTTTTTTTTTTCTTGTCTACAAATATAAGTACCTGTATATAATAGAGTACGTACACACACACATACATGAGGACTTATAAATATACAACATGCATGAAACCAAAAGGAAGCACTTCCTTTCTCATAAACTGACATGCTTCTTATTTCTCTCTGACATCACTGCAGTTTCATTTCACGCCACGTGCAGTCACACTCGCATCATCAGCTCTGCTCCCATCTCGTCTCATCTTCATCCGCTTATCTGGGGCCGGGTTGCGGAGGCAGCAGTCTGAGCATGGAAGCCCAAACTTCCCTTACCCCAGACACTTCAACCAGCTCCTCGGGAAGAACACCGAGGCATTCCCAGGCCAGCCGAGAGACATAGTCCCTCCAGCATGTCCTGGGTCTTCCCCGGGGCCTCCTCCTGGGGGGACATGCCTGGAACACCTCCCCAGGGAGGCGTCCGAAAGAGATGCCCGAGCCACCTCAGCTGATTCCTCTCGATGTGGAGGAGCAGCGGCTCTACTCCAAGCTCCTCCCGAGTGACTGTGCCTCTCACCCTATCTCTAAGGGAGCGCCCAGCCACCCTGCAAAGGAAACTCACTTCGGCCGCTTGTATCCGCGATCTTGTTCTTTCGGTCATTACCCAAAGCTCATGACCATAGGTGAGAGTTGGAATGTAGATCGACTGGTAAATTGAGAGCTTCGCCTTTTGGCTCAGCTCCTTCTTCACCACAACGGACCGGTAAAGCGACCGCATCACTGCGAAGGCTGCACCGATCCGCCTGTCAATCTCGCACTCTATCCTTCCCTCACTCGTGAACAAGATCCCGAGATACTTAAACTCCTTCACTTGAGGCAGGACTTCTCCACCAACCTGGAGAGGGCAAGCCACCCTTTTCCGGTCGAGAACCATGGCCTCGGACTTGGAGGTGCTGATTCTCATCCCAGCCGCTTCACACTCGACTGCAAACCGCCCCAGTGCATGCTGAAGGTCCTGGTTTGAAGAAGCCAACAGGACAACATCATCTGCAAAAAGCAGAGATGAAATCCTGTGGTTCCCAAACAGGATTCCCTCCGGCCCCTGGCTGCGCCTAGAAATTCTGTCCATAAAAATTATGAACAGAACCGGTGACAAAGGGCAGCCCTGCTGGAGTCCAACATGCACTGGGAACAGGTCTGACTTACTGCCGGCAATGTGAACCAGACTCCTGCTCCGTTCGTATAGGGACCGGACAGCCCTTAGCAAAGAGCCCCGAACCCCATACTCCCAAAGCACCCCCCACAGAATACCACGAGGGACACGATCGAATGCCTTCTCCAGATCCACAAAGCACATGTGGACTGGTTGGGCAAACTCCCATGAACCCTTGAGCACCCTATGAAGGGTATAGAGCTGGTCCAGTGTTCCGTGACCAGGACAAAAACCGCATTGTTCCTCCTAGATCCAAGGTTCAACTATCAGCCAAATTTTCCTCTCCAGTACCCTGGAGTAAACCTTCCCGGGGAGGCTGAGAAGTGTGATTCCCCTATAATTTGAGCACACTCTCCGGTCCCCTTTCTTAAAAAGAGGGACCACCACCCCTGTCTGCCACTTCAGAGGCACTGTCCCCGACCACCACGCGATGTTGCAGAGGCATGTCAGCCAAGACAGCCCCACAACATCCAGAGACTTGAGATACTCAGGGTGGCTCTCATCCACCGCCGGTGCCTTGCCACCGAGGAGCTTGCAAACCACCTCAGTGACTTCGGCTTGGGTAATGGACGAGTCCACCTCTGAGTCATCAGCTTCCGCTTCCTCAATGGAAGACGTGATGGTGGAATTGAGGAGATCCTCGAAGTATTCCTTCCACCGCCCAACAATGTCCCCAGTCGAGGTCAACAGCTCCCCACCCGCACTGTAAACAGTCTTGGCAGAGTACTGCTTCCCCCTCCTGAGGCGCCGGACGGTTTGCCAGAATTTCTTCGAGGCCGACCGATAGTCCTCCTCCATGGCCTCACCGAACGCCTCCCAGTTTCGAGTTTTTGCCTCTGCAACTGCCCGAGGTGTGGCACGCCTGGCCTGTCGATACCCATCAGCTGCCTCAGGAGTCCCGGAGGCCAACATGGCCCGACAGGACTCCTTCTTCAGCTTGACAGCATCCCTTACTTCTGGTGTCCACCACCGGGTTCGGGGATTGCCACCACGACAGGCACCGGAGACTTGCGGCCACAGCTCCGAACAGCCGTGTCTACAATGGAGGTAGAGAACATGGTCCACTCAAACTCAGCCTCCCTCGGAAGCTGGGAGAAGCTCTCCCAAAGGTGGGAGTTAAAGACCTCCCCGACAGAGTGCTCGGCCAGACGTTCCCAGCAGACCCTCACCATACGTTTGGGCCTGCCAGGTCTGTCCGGCTTCCTCCTCCGCCAGTTGATCCAACTCACCACCAGGTGGTGATCAGTTGACAGCTCAGCCTCTCTCTTCACCCGAGTGTCCAAGACATAGGGCCGGAGATCAGATGAAACGACAACAAAGTCGATCATCGACCTCCGACCTAAGGTGTCCTGGTGCCACGTGCACTTATGGACACCCCTATGCTCGAATATGGTGTTCGTTATGGACAAACCGTGACTAGCACAGAAGTCCAATAACAAAACACCACTTGGGTACAGATCGGGGAGGCCGTTCCTCCCAATCACACCCCTCCAGGTGTCACTGTCGTCGCCCACGTGAGCATTAAAGTCCCCCAGTAGAACAATGGAGTCCCCAGTCTGAGCACCTCTCAGTACCTCTCCCAGGGACTCCAAGAAGGCTGGATACTCTATACTGCTATTCGGCCCGTAGGCACAAACAACAGCAAGAGCCCTGTCCCCAATCCGAAGGCGCAGAGAGGTGACCCTCTCATTCACTGGGGTAAACTCCAACACATGGCGGCTGAGCTGGGGAGCTATAAGCAAGCCCACACCAGCCCGCCGCCACTCACCATGGGCAACTCCAGAGAAGTGGAGAGTCCAGCCCCTCTTGAGGAGCTGGGTTCCGGAGCCCAAGCTGTGCGTGGAGGTGAGCCCGACTATCTCTAGCTGGTACCTCTCAACCTCCCGCACAAGCTCAGGCTCTTTCCCCCCCAGCGAAGTGACATTCCATGTCCCAACAGCTAGCCGCTGTGTTCGGAGATCAGGTTGTTGAGGCCCCTGCCTTCGACTGCCGCCCAATCTACACTGCACCGGCCCCCTATGGCTACCTCTGTGGGTGGTGAACCCACAGGAGGTTGGGCCCACGTCACCGCTTCAGGCTGAGCCCAGCCGGGCCCCATGGGCAAAGGCCCGGCCACCAAGCGCTCGCATACGAGCCCCAACCCCGGGCCTGGCTCCAGGGTGGGGCCCCGGCTGCGCCATACTGGGCGACATCACGGTCCTTGATCTAGTATTATCCATGAGGGTTTTAGTGGACTGCTCTTGGTCTGGCCTGTCACCTAGGACCTGTCTGCCTTGGGAGACCCTAACAGGGGCGTAATGCCCCCGACAACATAGCTCCTAGGATCATTCAAGCACACAAACCCCTCCACCACAATAACGTGGCAGTTCTAGGAGGGGAGCTCTGCTCCGTTACAGCCAATTTATACACTCACCGGCCACTTTAATAGGAACTTCTTGTTGATTCTAAGATCCCTGTTCTTGGCTGCAGGAGTGGAACCCAATGTGTTCTTCTTTCTTCTGTTGCATGCTGAGATGCTTTTCTGCTCACCACAGTTGTTCCTAATAAAGGTGTTCCTAATAAAGTGGCTGGTGAACAAAATATCTTCAGTTTCACATTACAATTTAAGATCTACAGCCTCAGATGTTAGCGGCCACAGAAAATGGCAACTCACTGCTTGCCCCAGAGGATTATGGGAAGGGTGAGCCGGTACCTTTAAACGCTAATTACACTGGAGTGATCCGAGTCACTCGTCCTGCTGAATACAGGAGTTAAAACACTTCAGAAACGCTTTCAGTGAGAATTCACTCGGCTTAGAATTATAATTTAAAAAAAAAAAACCTAAAACATTTTAGTAAAATATTGACGCATGGTGCTTGTTTCTTTAAAATAATAAAATCACTTATTTTAGTGGGGGAAAAAAAAAACTTCATGTGATTAAAAAAAATAAATTAAAATAAAATTTATATTTTTAATCAAAAATATTTTATTTTTAATTGTGTGAAGTAACAAAATACTAAAATAAAGTGAAATTAAAAAATATATATAGACTTTTTTTTTAATCACGAGGTTTCTTTTCCCCAGCAAATTTCTTTCAAAACAAAGCAACATCCTGTCCGTGTTTTTTATTAAACAGTGAAACTTTCATTGTTTTTTCGCTCTTTTTTAATGTCAGTAAACTCCGGTGTGTTTCATGTGACAGCGTCTCCTACAGGACGTGGAGGTATAAATACTTCGCGAGCGTCATTGCCGTACAGTGTAGAAATCGGCCTGTAGGACAGGAAGTGAGGGTCGTCTGCTCTTCCTCTGTGGTTCGAGTCATCACCTCATTCTGAACGTTTCTCCTTCACTGAATCAGTTTTCAGGCTTTTATATCAGCCTTCCGGTACATTCCACAGGGTCACCTCTGAAACCTGTCGGTCAATTACAGTGACGTGAGCGAATCACAGGCGTCTGTGAGATGAGGGATGCAGAAGTGGGCGGATACCACATTCCTCCTTGTGTGCTACCCCGCCCCCTGGTGTCATGTGCCTCGGAGGAAGTGCGTCATGACCTTTGCCCTCTCTGATTGGTGGCTACGGGGAGAGGTGTCTGGTGGGTGGGAACCGGCCACGAATAAATTAAGGAGAAATTAGTGGGGGAAAAAGAAAAAGAGACAAAAATCTCCACAAACAATAACATGCTGTTCTGTTCCAGAATTTACTCTACAGGAAGTGCTAAAAAAAATCTGCACAGAACTGTCCTCCCCAACCTCCGTGTTATGCTTTTACAGGAAAATAATCAGTGATGGGTCAGCGTGATGAAGTGGGGTTCCTGTTAACACTGTGAAGTTGATTAATTTCTGATAAAGTGTTTTATACATTTCTCTTATAGTGCACCAAAATGCTCACCATTTATTGAATAAACAACAACACTTTTTTATCCGTTTATAGTTGCCTTTAATGTTGTAGAAATGTTGTCCATGGAATAATTTCTCGCTTGCACTGTAGCAGCTATAAACAGCTGTTCCCTCCTGAAGATGGAAGACTTCCAGCCCTCAACACCTTCTGACCAATCAGAACCCAGGATTCTGCAGCATGGAAATTTAGGATCTTGGTTTTTATTTCTCTCAGATTTGAGCTGACGTCATCATTCACAACCCTGAGGTGTGTTCTCGGTCTCTGTCCCACTCCGATTTTGTCTCCTGGGCGTCGTCTTCGTTGTCAAAACGGAGGAGGGGAAAATCGAGCTGCTGCTCCATCCAGTGAGCTACCGTCAGCAACTTCCTGTCCTGGAGGTGCTGGCCAATCAGCTGCAGACTGATGGGAAGTCCTCGGCTGGAGAGGGACGTCGGGACGGCGACGGCAGGGAGACCTGGACGGGAGAGACACACAGGTCAGGCTTTTTATTTTTTCCAAATTTGCGTTTTAATGTCATCTGTTGGTTTTGATTGAAAATGAAAATCATTGAGACAAAGATTAGAAAATAACCTCAATAAATATAAAAACATTTCCTCATTCATTAAGACATTTATCATATGTGCACAGTCCAGGCTTTGCGGTTTGATGTGACGGGTTTCTCTCTGAAATAACACCAAGAACATTTCATTAAGTAAAAAATAAAGCACTTTAGGGGCACGCTGTTACAGGAAAATAATCAACACCGTTTTATGTTCTGGTTAGCCCAGTGGAAATGATCACTTTCCTCCAACAGCATGTCCTGAAGTGTTTTCACTCACTTTTATACCACAGTAACCTGATAACGACAATCAAAGTTTGTTTTGTACAGCATTATTTTGTACTTTTTATCCTTTTATAGCTACATTTAAAATGTTATGAAACAGACACGAAGCAAGCTCGGAAGTTCTCGGATGTTCTAGCAGCTATAAACACATGTCCTTTCACCAGCCGCTCTTTATTTGGTCTCTGAGACAAAAAAAAAAAAGGCAGATTTTCATGTGACCAGGAAACCGGAAAGAAGCGTAAACTTGTCTGTCGTGAAAATGTCGGAAAATTTAAAGTTACAGCTTCGCCTCCGACACTGGAGACTCCTTCCGTAAACAAACAAACGTCAACTAAACCCTGGAAACAACTTCACGGAGCATCTAGTGTCCATCCAATTCCCTGTGAATGAGCCGTTACTATGGAAACGATAATGTATTTAAACAATAACAAGCACTGAAGGGGGGAAAAAACAAAAAACAAAACAATTGCATACCTGCCAACCTTGAAAAAATTTTATGAGTACAATTTCATGAGTACCCCCCCCGCGTCAACCTCACCCCAACCCGGCGTGCATGCGCCCCCACAGACCACAAACACACTTTCAATCCAGTTTTACTGATTGACCTTGGGAACATAGTCCAGTTTTGTAAAACATTCCTATTGATAGACTTTGGGAAACTGTTATTGATGGCTCTTGGGAACTTCCTTCCGTTTTGAAAAGCACAACAAACATTAAATACATGTGCAAATGAAATGAAATTAAACCTGAGCCGCTCTTTCAAAATAAATAACACATTAAATTAATACAGTGTGTAAAAAAGGCACTTTCAACACAAAACATGGTCTGCACAAATTTCCCATGCAATAGGTTTAGACTTTTGAATTTTTTAACATGTTGGAAGTATATTGCATTATACAGTAAAAATATTGCATTATACAGTACACTGCAGTATTTTGTAGTACGCCTTTTTCATGTGCAAACTATTGCATTTGCATTCGAAATATTGCATTTACTGCAGTAATACTGTATAAAAAAGCATTTGATACTGCAGTACCACGCAGGTTTTTTCATAAGAGGGATGACCAATTTTTGACTTCACATCATCTGCAAACATTCTAGGCTACCACTGACAGAAGTTACCGACTGCCCTTAAGATATACAACACGCTACGTTCTGTTGAGCACATCAATAAAGTGGTCCTTATCATAGTGATTCAATGAGAGCGCGAGAGGAATTGTAATCAGGTTTCGTTGGTTACCGCATCGAATATGCAACCTCGAGTGACGGCTTCGAAGTTAAATGAAGAACTAGCCTGTACTGCTGGTGTTGTAAATGCACAAAATAACGGCTAGGAAGCTCGAGTACACGTGAAACACAACCGTTTCTGTTACAAATATAAAAACGACGTCTCTAACCGACGTTTCAATCCCCGACTCGCTCTAGCCACCTGGCTGCACCGCTGCACTCAAGTCAGAGACGCGAAGGAGGAAGGGGAGGGTGTGAAGAGGGCAGAGCCACATGCTCTGGAAGAGGGGCGGGGGGATTGGGCAAAGCGTTCCATTCTGGCTTTGAGTTTTCTCACAGATCAGCGGTATCAACTTCAGCGAGAACTTGACTGAAATGCGAGTTTGGACGATATGCGTACTTTTTAATGTGAAAACGTACAGTCGTACAATGAGGTAAAAATTCGTAGCGGCTACGCAAGATGTGTACAGGTTGGCAGGTATGCAGTTGACGGTAGGAGACGGCACTGCTGGAGGGACAGAATGGTGGCAGCCGTGGCCTGAAGGTTAGAGAAGCAGCCTTGGACTCAAAGGGTTGCTGGTTCAATGCCCAGGACCGGCAGGAAGAATGTGAGGGGAGTTGAGTGAATGAAGAGCACTTTCTCCTCCCTGTGTATCACAGCTGAAGGGCCCTTGAGCAAGGCACCGGGCCCTCAACTGCTCCCCAGGCGCGTGTGTGTGTGTGTGTGTGTGTGTTTTCACTGCTCACCTGTATGTGTTCACTGCTTCAGATGGGTTAAATGCAGAGGAGAAATTTCACTGTGCTTGAGTGTACATGACTAATAAAGACTTCCTCTTCAGAAATTACTGTGAAACACTAAAGTGTGTGTGTGTGTGTGTGTGTGTGTGTGTGTGTGTGAGAGAGAGAGAGACAGAGAAACTTCTTCTTTCTAAATGAGTAACTTGTAAATCAAAACTTCAGTCATCCGTCATGTTGCTAAGCTTAACACGCAAATCAAGCACTGAGAATCTTCCTCTTTTAGTCGGAAGTTTCTTCAGTGTCTGATGTGTGTGCATGCGTGCGTGTATATTATTTACTGTACTTCCTGTGAATGAGGGATTAAACAGCGGGAACGCTGATGAAGAATTCCGGACAGTCCGACAGGACAATAGCTCGTGTTCTCCATCATCTTAAACCCCATTCCATGTTACTGATTAGCTTAGAGTTAGCGCGCACGCGTGCATATGTATGTGTGTGAACTTTATTAATACTTAGTACTGACGTCAAGTAGGTGGTTAAAGATTACCAAATTCAGAATGCTGAACTTCATACGGCGACAGACTGTTATAACCTTCCTGTTATTATTACTGAACAGAAGGAAACGATTATATTCAACTGTTCTTTATCTTTAAAAACAACCCAGCAGTGGTCTCAGGTACGCTCCGTGCACATTTAGAAGGAAATGAGCAGGCTGGCTCTTCCCAGAATCTGATACATAAAGAATCCATAAATAAACTGGAAAGCTGAAGACTAAATTGTCCACCTGGAATCCGCTTCACGCTGGACAGAGACCGTTTCAGGGATTTGACCTTGCTGTGACCTCGATCCTGATCGGATCAATTCCAAAATCTAATCCAATAAACGTTCAACCAGTTGTTCCTAGGGTCAGAGATCACGAGAATGACAATCTCCGACATAAACTGCTTGAGTGTCTCACATTACCAGGCCTTATATCGGTGTATTGCGTTTCTGGTTGAGCTTTCTTTTGTGTATTTGGACTCCGCCTCTCGTCTTTACCACCACCATTCTGTTTGTGTCTCGCATGACCATCGCCCATTTCACGTCTTACATTTTTGTCCTGTTTGCCTGCCTGTTTGTAAATAAACACTATTCCTGCAATTACATCCGTCATTCGCCTGCTCACACACACACAGAGCCATGCGCTCCTCTTCCCCCAGACACAATCAGTAATCAAGTCCGCAGTCGAGTTAACGATACGCGTTAACGCCACAAAAAAAGGCGTAACGAGCCTCGCTTAGGGGTTGATCACTAACGATTATCGAGAACGCCGATCAAAGGATCGATAAAAGGACCAAATGACTGCTGACACCGCTAAACTTAACACCTAGTTAAAGTGTCCTGGGGTGGTTTTATACCCCCTGCCCTGCGGCGCGACATAAATGATATAAAAAAAAAGCACATCATGAAGCAGTTCTGTAAACAGCTTTGGTGCGTTTATCTCAGAGTGAACTGAAGCACGCAACAAACGTTTGGTTTAATGGTGGCACACGGGCCGAGCACAAAGGGTGCCAATACTTTGTGAAAATACTGAAGATGTTTTTTTTTTTTTTTTAAATTATCCTTTGTGGGAATACTGCAAACAGACCCAATCGGCACGCAAAAATATCTTCGTGTGCAGAAATGAGAATTTCCGAGCACAGGATTGGTCGAGATGGTCATGTGATGTCCCACCTGCTAAATTGACCGGCTGAGTGAAGATGTCGTCCTGCGCGCTGCGAGTGCGATTGTCCTCCTGGATGAAGTCTGAGTAAGACATGGCGTCTCTGAGCGTGGTGGGCGTGAGGAGGACGTCCACGCCGGAGGAGAACACGCGCCGGAAATCCTCCGCGATCAGACGCCTGATCTGCTGAGCCTTCACAAAGTAGCGCTCGTAGTTCCTAAACACACGAGACGTTAACGTCACTCGGGTTAAAACGGGTAAGGTCAGAACTCCAGACTGTTACACTCTAAGGGATTAGAACTTAGAACCACAGACTGGTTCAACGTTCTAAATGTTAAACCATTTGGTTGGACCGGGGTTCTAAGTTCTAAATTACAGGAGAACAGTCTGGAGTTCTGTCCTGTAGCAGCTGTACATTTCTTGAAAAATATAAAAAGATGGCACAGGGAAGAGAACAGGAAGTCCCTCACTGTTTCAACAGGAAGTAGTTTCCCGAGAGGACCCTGCGCCGCACGACGTCGTTGAAGCCCTCGTGCCGTGTGGTGGCGTACAGCGTTTCAGTTGAGCTCTCTACTGAACTGCGGTGACCTGCAACACGACACACACACGGGATTGGTGAGGGTTCGTTATACACCTTTAATCCGTTTCTCTCTCTGACGCTTTATCCGTGCCGACTCTCACCGTACTGCAGGCCGTCAAAGCACGCCATGTTGGACGCCACCTCGCAGCAGCAGAGCACGTGGTAGCACACGATGGAGTACAGAGTGTGAGGGAGCGACACTTCACACACCCGCGCCCCCGCTCGCTCAAACATGGCTGCCACACGCGTCCACTGGGACAACGTCTCGTCCGACAGACCCGGAGCGTGGTACTCCTGCCACACACACACACACACACACACACACACACTAATCAAAATCTGACCAATCAGAATCCTGATTTCAACAGAACCGTGGAATAAATTAAAATATTACACACAGAGAATTAACGAAGGTAAAATGATGCTGTTCTTTATTAGAGAGGACGCTGTGAAGCACGTAACAGAGTTTGTGCTCCTAAAATAAAATCTGTCCCATTTAAAAGGAGGACAAATTTGAAGGCAGAGTCACACGTGTCTCCTTCACAGCATGAAGAGGTCAAAGCTGTAGATAAATCTATCGTGTTCTGTGATACATGTAGGGCGGGGCATGTGACCTGCTCGGTGAGAACCACCAGGATATAACATGCAGTTATTAACGTAACAAGTGAACGGTTACCTTCGGGACGCCCACGCAAAGATCTCCGACATCAAACTCCTGAAGGAGAGCAGCGGGAGAATCAGGAGCCGGGACCGTGGTCGAGTCTTTTACATCCAGACCCTGTAGGACATCTGCACACATCATCCACGCTCAGGAAAATATATCGAGAAAATAAAATAAAAACACGACTACTACTACTACTACTAATAATAATAATAATATTTTTATTGTCTGAAAACACTATAATGTATTTCTATCATATTTAATAGCTAATTTTTTTTTTACTTACAAAGAATTTTAAGGCAATACGTATTTGCCATTTTTTATTCAATCAATCAACAACTTTATTAGTGTCAAACTTATAGATGGCCACAAGTAGCCTACTAATTGGGGACACTAGCTATAAATAAATAAAGATCTGAAATATCTACTTCTATCTATATTCTTAAATATAAATGATAAATCTTAAATGTATAAAAATGATCCTTGATTAGAATGGAATATAAATAGATATGAAGGAAATATGAAATAAATATATACCCAAATCTATAATCTTAAGTATATCTGATAAAATCTTAATTCTATATTAAAATGGTTAAGATATATTCTCGGTAAAACTCATCAAAAATTATTATTCTTAATTATCAAATTATTTGGATCGCAATAAAAAAATTACACAAATGTTTACAATAATTTGAATAATTAATTAAGTACTGAATTGCATTAAATGTTACAAATTATTAAACATTTTATTGTATTATATTATTAAATAATTATATGTATAATGCATATTTTAAAATAATTTTAATTTATGGTAATATTTTTAAAGTGATTTTTTTATTTTTGCGTTTAAAGATTATTGTATTCATTTCGATACATTTTAAAATAATATTTAAAACAATAATTGGAGGAAAAAAAAACCCATACTTAAACTCTAATTATTAAATTATGGTCGTTTATTTGATTCATTTATTATTTTATGTTACGTAATTGTTCATTTTAGTCAGTTATTTTTGCAATCGTTTCCTCTAATCTAGTGTTGAACACAATGTTGGTATAAAATTGTCAGTCATAATAAAAGTCCAGTTAAAGATCCCGGTGTTGAATTGTGCGAAATAAAATAGCGTGTCGTACTGAGTGTGATTGCCGTGTCGTGGACGCTCCTGCTCATGATGCCGGGGACGTCCATGGAGTTAACGAGGGGGATGAGGCCGTGACGAGACAGCAGACCATAGCTGGGCTTCAGAGCCACGACGCCACACAGAGAGCCGGGGTTACGAGTGGAACCGCCTGTATCGGAGCTCAGGGCACTGACACACACACACAGAGATTCAACATCAGGGTGTGGGTTCATGTGTTCACCAGAAAGCACCACACGAGCAGTTAAGTGATTGACAGACTCACAGGAAGCTGCTCAGAGACGCCACAGCGGCTGCACTTCCTCCTGAACTCCCACCTGTAATCACCCAATCAGAGTCCGGATCTGTTCCAGGGCGGAGCGTCCGGTACGGAGCAGTGTAACTCCAGGGGTTCCTCACAGGACCAAACGCTCCATCAGTGCTGCCTGATCTGTGTGTGTGTGAGAGAGAGAGGAAAAAAAAAGTGTGTGTGTAAGAGTCAGAAGGCTCCAAAGATCTGAATCCTCTCCAGACGTTATCTGATTTATGGTCATGTTCTATGCTGTCCTGTGTTTGCTCCATTACCCCATAGCAAACTCATCCAAGTTGGTCTTCCCCATGAGCACAGCCCCCTGATCCAGTAACTTCTGTACCACTGTAGCATTAAACGGAGGAAAATAACCTAAACACAAATGCACAAGTGGTTTAGAATTTACACAGCACCATTTGTATTATTTGTTTTATAACTTTATTATACTTTTTCTTTCATCTGCTTACCTTGTAGCATGCGAGAGGCGCATGTAGTCTCTATGTTCTTTGTACAGAAGTTGTCTTTTACAGCAAAAGGAATGCCATCCAGCAGACCGAGAGGTTTACCTGATGTAGAGGATTTTACTTATTTTTTTAATAATAAAAACCTGGCCATTCATGTTGTTTTTAGAACACTGCACCTTCTCAGTTCGGTTATAATAATAATAATAATAATAATAATAACGGTAACTAGACTATTAAACTTTTCATCTCATCTCATTATCTGTAGCCGCTTTATCCTGTTCTACAGGGTCGCAGACAAGCTGGAGCCTATCCCAGCTGACTACGGGTGAAAGGCGGGGTTCACCCTGGACAAGTCGCCAGGTCATCACAGGGCTGACACATAGACACAGACAACCATTCACACTCACATTCACACCTACGCTCAATTTAGAGTCACCAGTTAACCTAACCTGCATGTCTTTGGACTGTGGGGGAAACCGGAGCACCTGGGGGAAACCCACGCGGACACGGGGAGAACATGCAAACTCCACACAGAAAGGCCCTCGCCGGCCACGTGGCTCGAACCCAGGACCTTCTTGCTGTGAGGCGACAGCGCTAACCACTACACCACCGTGCCGCCCCTATTAAACTTTTAATATTAGTAATTAAAGCATATCAGGTTAAAAAATTTTTTTGGGGTGGTGTTACACCTCCGGGCTTCCTGATTCGATCCTGAGCTCAGGTTACTGTCTCGCATTTTTCATCATGCCCATGTAGGTTTTCTCCTCGTTCTCTGGTTTCCTCCCACGTCTCTAAAACCTGCTTGGTGGATTTGCGACCCTAAAGTCTGAATATGTGTGTGTATTCCTGCCTCACACACACACACACACACACCTCTGAGCAGCCTGTCGTCCGCTTCCTGCGCCTGTTTCACTGCCAGCTCCTCTGTTACAGTGATGTAGGCGTTGAGGTGGCGTGTCTTCTTGATTCGCTGCAGACATTTTCTGCACAGCTCTGTCGCTGAGAGCTTTCCTTCCCTCAGAGCTGCACACACCTGAGGAACATCACAGCACATCATCAAAACCTTCTCAGTAATGACCTCTACTCTCTATAATATTCAGTTTATTACATTCAGTGTTGCATGACACATTACACCCCACCTTACACAGCCAAATCAGTTAGTTAAACAGCAAAATGTGACCCAAATCATTTTAGACTTCTAATAATGTATAAATCCATGATTTTAAACTATTTAGAGAGTGCAACTTCGATTTAAATCGCGTTCTGTATTACATTATTACAATATTTTTACCTTTTCATTGTGAAAATATTACAATTATTTCATTAAATCACCTCTTTTATGGATAAACCCAGCATAATTACAGAAGTCCTTCGTTATTCTGACTTCTCCCACTTCCGGTATTGCAGGCGGCCATATTGGTTTCCTCGACCTGTGTGACGTATTTGGAGTTCTGGTCTCTGATTGGTCGGAATACGTCAATCCCGGAAGTAAATTTCACTGTCCATTTTTTTCTCCCTCAAAGTTCATTCCGTGTATCTGATGCGGTGTGTGGTTTATTTTTAGACGCCTGGATTATAAATGGAGCCTTAAATATTTGCTATGTATAGTTAATTTTAAACTAATTCAATCGTTTGGAGTTGTAGTGACCCTTTTTCGCTGAGCGTCATACCAGGAGAACGACTACATATCCCAGAAGGCTTAGCGTTTCAACTGTTGTGTGATTGGTTAAAGAAAGAGGGAGGTCAAAGGTCATGTACACCAGATTGTTTGAATTTGACTTTGCGGTGAAGCTAAGTAGTTTAACCTGGTGTAGTTAGGGTGGAATAAACATGAGGCTTGGCAGCAGGCCTGCGTTCCGGAAGTTGGTGTGCGGTGTGTGTCTCAGGCTGAGCAGACATGCGGAGGGGGTGAAAACTTTCAGCACTTCTCCCAGCCTGCAGTCTGTAATGCAAGCCTGGGTTATTGATAAATATGGAGACAATAGTGTGCTCAGATTCACCAAAAACGCCGCTTTCCCCGTCATACACTATCCAAACGAGGTGATCATCAAAGTGCATGCAGCTGGACTCAATCCGCTGGATGTCAACATGAGAAGTAAGTCTGGCGATTAAAGCTGCGGTATGTAACATACTTAAAGGTGCGGTAAGTATTTTTTTTTAAGTAAGAACACTGTCATTATCACTCCTTTTTTTAAATAGTGTCGGTCAAACCTATGGTCATGAGCTTTGGGTAATGACAGAAAGAACAAGATCGCGGATACAAGTGGCTGAAATGAGTTTCCTTCGCAGGGTGGCTGGGCGCTCCCTTAGAGATAAGGTGAGAAGCACAGTCACTCGGGAGGAGCTCGGAGTAGAGCCGCTGCTCCTCCACATCGAGAGGAACCAGCTGAGGTGGCTCGGGCATCTTTTTCGGATGCCTCCTGGACGCCTCCCTGGGGAGGTTTTCCAGGCATGTCCCCCCGGGAGGAGGCCCCGGGGAAGACCCAGGACACGCTGGAGGGACTATGTCTCTCGGCTGGCCTGGGAACGCCTCGGTGTTCTTCCCGAGGAGCTGGCCGAGGTGTCTGGGGAAAGGGAAGTTTGGGCTTCCATGCTTAGACTGCTGCCTCCGCGACCCGGTCCCGGATAAGCGGAAGAAGACGAGACGAGACGGTCAAACAGCGCTTCAAGTTTTTACAAGATTTGCCCAAAAAAAAATTAGCATAAAATACCCAGTGCTTTTCACAGCAAGGTGACATTTAGCCACGCCCACAACATTCCATCAAAGGCAAAGAATGGTGACTGAAGAATGGAAACATGCCTTCTAAAGCCTCTAATGCCCCTTTTCCACCAAAGCAGTTCCAGGGCTGGTTCGGGGCCAGTGCTTATTTTGGAACCGGGTTTTCTGTTTCCACTGACAAAGAACTGGCTCTGGGGCCAGAAAAACCGGTTCCAGGCTAGCACCAACTCTCTGCTGGGCCAGAGGAAAGAACCGCTTACATCAGCGGGGGGGCGGAGTTGTTAAGACCAACAACAATAACAAGACCGCGAAAGATCACCATTTTTAAGCAACGAGAAGCAGCAGCTGTACAAACACAAAGTCATTTATTATTATTATTATTATTATTATTATTTATTATTATTATTGTTGCTGCTGCTGCTTCTGTGTTTTTGCTTCGATGTTTGCGCCAAGGTTTATGCAAACACAGCGACGTAAAGACGTATACAGCGACGTAACTGACGTATGCAGCGACGTAATGATGTGGCTTCCCTTAGCACCGCGAGCTATGGAAAAGTAAACTGGTTCTCAGCTGGCTCGCAAGTTGAACGAGTTGTGCACCAGCACTGGCCCCGAACCAGCCCTGGAACTGATTTGGTGGAAAAGGGGTATTACAGCTCATAATGGGTTCGCAACATAGTTCAAATTACGTGGGAGCCAATGGGAGCTGAGCTCCCATTCCCTCAGGCTCCCATGAAAGAAGCAAACTTAATTTTCTGTGGAAGTCTCTCAAATGCGTCATATATCACCATAATAAGCTTGAATAGCCTATATCACCATATAAATAAAACTCGTTTCATTTCCGATCACCATGCAGCCATAACTTTGTATTGAACGTGTTATTAAACCGCAACATGTACGGCTGTACTTCACCACCACACCACTATGCGCGCAAACTGAAATTTGCAGCCTGCGAAATCGAATGTGAAGTTAAGTCCGAAGAAGACTTGTCCTCTACCTCACAACAATCTTCCTTTGTTTAACTAATATATATGCGCAACACCGTGTGTGTGCGTGCATGCGCGCGCCTGTGTGTGAAAGCTGTGCACTGCAGTGCGCAAAAGTGCGCTGGTCCAGGAGAGCGAGTATGCATTGCTTTTTTTTTTAAATAGAGACCCCCATTGGGTCAAATTTATAATTCGAACCCTGGTTCGCAAATACTTCCCAAATGTTCTCAGAGCTTCACAAGTTTTTTTGGTGCGTCTCGAGTCGCCAAAAACACTATGAAAATTTTCAGTGTATGTATTAAAATCTAGTGTCGATAGTTTGTTGACGAAAACAAGCAGCAAATACTTGCAGATGGGTTTGGGACTACTTCCTGAAGCATCGCCACCAAACGCCTCATTTTCATCAATAACCCATCGCGAGCTGTAGTGTGACTGTAGCCGAAGCTCAGTTTATGTACAAAATGCTCAAGGGCACTTCAACCATTCCTGCTGGTCCAAGGAATCGAACCGGCAACCTGTTGGTCCCAAAGCTGCCTCTTTAACCTTTACAGACATGAGTCTGTTTCAAACGATGTCATCGCCCACATGCTTCCACATGTCCTTTACATTGGCGTTCATGTTAATCCACTAGAGGGCAGCACAGAGCCAAACGTTCAACATGCATGGCTATGTTGAGATGGTCGTAATCGTGATAATGTACTTTTTTAAAACTGAGACTGCGCTGTAGATGCTGTAAACATCATATAAATGTTTAAAATTTCTTATTAAACCTTTCCTCAGCAAGGTCAGCCATTTTATAATTTCTTTGTTGCGTCTTGCTTAAACTATTGTCTACATGTTTGCTGCCATGATTTCCAGTGGTGGTGCTGTTTCTCATCCGAATCTGTAAGTTTTCACAAAACGTGCACAAATATGGACAAAATGAACGCAGAGTGAAGATCAAAGGCTCCGTCTGTATACGTATACACATTGAACGTTGTGTGTTAAGCGCCTTAAGACTGGCGTGCGCTAAATAATACTTCTAGTAATGCAGCATGTCAACTACCGTTAGACTTGCACTAAGGGCGTGGCTGTGTAGCGTTTTACTCTGGCAGAAAAACCCTGACTTCATCCCAGTCCTGGTGCTTTGTCAAAGGGGGGGGGGGGAAGCTGTGTGTTTGTTTTCTATGACGACAATATCTTTACAGCATATCACCACTTTAACTTCTGTTACATGATTGACCTTTTTTTATTTTATTTTTTATTATCTATTTGTTAGTCTCAGGATGGACGGAGACATTCATAAGCTTCTTTTCCGTTTTCCTGGTTACCTAGGTGACCAGTCCTGCCCATATGATTAGTTGGTTGCCTGAAAAGGACTGAGCAACTGAAAAAAGGCGGCGCACTCAGTAAAAAAAAAAATGCCATGTTTGCGTGCATTCTAATGCTTTTTGTTTATAGGGTGCCATTACTTTAGTTCTAGTCTCATTGGACAGAATTTATGGGTTTGTTGCGTCTCGTACAGTGTATCGAGAAATAATGTGATAAGACTTTGAAATGACTCAGTCGAAAATTGTGACTTGTTCCTTTAAAGCTTGTTCCATGATTAAACTGTGTCCTGTGTGGTGACTCTACCAGGAGGTTATGGTGCCGCCACTCTGGCCATGAAGCGCGACCCTCTGAACATTAACAAGGTGGGCAGTGAGTTTCCGCTGATCCTGGGCCGTGACGTCTCGGGGGTGATCATGGAGTGCGGCCTGGACGTGGGTTACTTCAAACCAGGAGATGAGGTAACGCAGAAACCCAGCATCTGTGATGGTATGAGGGGGCATTAGTGCACATGACACGGGGGGCTTGTACATCTGGGAAGGTCTCATTAATGCTGAATGATATACAGTGGGGCAAAAAAAGTATTTAGTCAGTCACCAATTGTGCAAGTTTTCCCACTTAAAAAGATGAGAGGCCTGTAATTTTCATCATAGGTACACTTCAACTATGAGAGACAGAATGGGGGGAAAGAATCCAGGAAATCACATTTGTCTGATTTTTAAAGAATTTATTTGCAAATTATGGTGGAAAATAAGTATTTGGTCAATAACAAAAGTTCATCTCAATACTTTGTTATATACCTTTTGTTGGCAATGACAGAGGTCAAACGTTTTCTGTAAGTCTTCACAAGGTTTTCACACACTGTTGCTGGTATTTTGGCCCATTCCTCCATGCAGATCTCCTCTAGAGCAGTGATGTTTTGGGGCTGTCGCTGGGCAACACGGACTTTCAACTCCCTCCAAAGATTTTCTATGGGGTTGAGATCTGGAGACTGGCTAGGCCACTCCAGGACCTTGAAATGCTTCTTACGAAGCCACTCCTTCGTTGCCCGGGCGGTGTGTTTGGGATCATTGTCATGCTGAAAGACCCAGCCACGTTTCATCTTCAATGCCCTTGCTGATGGAAGGAGGTTTTCACTCAAAATCTCATGATACATGGCCCCATTCATTCTTTCCTTTACACGGATCAGTCGTCCTGGTCCCTTTGCAGAAAAACAGCCCCAAAGCATGATGTTTCCACCCCCATGCTTCACAGTAGGTATGGTGTTCTTTGGATGCAACTCAGCATTCTTTCTCCTCCAAACACGACAAGTTGAGTTTTTACCAAAAAGTTCTATTTTGGTTTCATCTGACCATATGACATTCTCCCAATCCTCTTCTGGATCATCCAAATGCTCTCTAGCAAACTTCAGACGGGCCTGGACATGTACTGGCTTAAGCAGGGGGACACGTCTGGCACTGCAGGATTTGAGTCCCTGGTGGCGTAGTGTGTTACTGATGGTAGCCTTTGTTACTTTGGTCCCAGCTCTCTGCAGGTCATTCACTAGGTCCCCCCGTGTGGTTCTGGGATTTTTGCTCACCGTTCTTGTGATCATTTTGACCCCACGGGGTGAGATCTTGCGTGGAGCCCCAGATCGAGGGAGATTATCAGTGGTCTTGTATGTCTTCCATTTTCTAATAATTGCTCCCACAGTTGATTTCTTCACACCAAGCTGCTTACCTATTGCAGATTCAGTCTTCCCAGCCTGGTGCAGGTCTACAATTTTGTTTCTGGTGTCCTTTGACAGCTCTTTGGTCTTGGCCATAGTGGAGTTTGGAGTGTGACTGTTTGAGGTTGTGGACAGGTGTCTTTTATACTGATAACGAGTTCAAACAGGTGCCATTAATACAGGTAACGAGTGGAGGACAGAGGAGCCTCTTAAAGAAGTTGTTACAGGTCTGTGAGAGCCAGAAATCTTGCTTGTTTGTAGGTGACCAAATACTTATTTTACCGAGGAATTTACCAATTAATTCATTAAAAATCCTACAATGTGATTTCCTGGATTCTTTCCCCCCATTCTGTCTCTTAGTTGAAGTGTACCTATGATGAAAATTGCAGGCCTCTCTCATCTTTTTAAGTGGGAGAACTTGCACAATTGGTGGCTGACTAAATACTTTTTTGCCCCACTGTAAACACATTTCAGAGCAATATGCTGCCAACCAGACGACAATTTTTTCAGGGAAGGCCTTCCTTCTTTCAGCAAGACAACGCTAGACCACTTTCTGCACATATTAAGACTGCATGGCTCCATAGTAAGAGTCCGGGCGCTAAACTGGCCTGCTGTAGTCCAGACCTGTCTCCCATTTAAAACATTTGGTGCATTATGAAGTGCAAACTATAATAAAGGAGACCCTGAACTGAAATTGTATGTCAGGCAAGAATGGGACAACCTTTCACTTTCAAATCTATACTCTTGGTCTCCTCAGTTTGCAAACATTTTGAAAGTGTTGTTAAAAGTAGAGGTGATGCAACACAATGGTAAACATGCCCCTATCCCATGTTTTTTGGAAACACGGCTGTATAAGGCTAGTAGATCTGTTCATGATGCAGTCAGCAAGGCGCTGCACTTTGTCCTTCATCTCAACTCTCCTGGTAACTACGCCAGGAGTTTTGTTTCTGAACTTCCTGCTGTTCAACACAATCCTTCCAGCACTACTCCAGAATAAATTAACCCAAGACGTCAATCGGGCTTCCAGTGGCTCCCTTCAGTGATGTGTGCTGTTAAACTCCTGCAGTTTGCAGGTGACCCTGCCCTCACTGGGCGCATCTCAGAGACCAATGGATCAACTCATGGCCTGGTGCAGCCCGGAGCTCAATGCCCAGAAGACGGTAGAGTTGGTCATGGGCTTCAGGAGGAACCCATCCCTGAGGACCCATGTGATTCGCCTGTAGTCACGGTGGAGTCGTTCCGTTTCCTGGGTACCGTCATTGCTCAGGATTTAAAGTGGGAGTTAAACATCAACCTCACACCTCATTAAAAGAGCACTGCAGAGGATGGGTGTTTTAAAAGTTCAGCCAGCTGTAGTGGCTGATGGTGCACTTGAGGCTATTCTCACTTCCTCCTGGACCTTTACATCACCAGAAATGTATGATGTGTACCTTTTTAAAACCATCAGTGTTCATGTCGGTACTGTATCAGCTTATTCCAGAGTGCACTTCTCATCGTTCTCATTCTCATCGTTTGGATGCACCAACAGCACCAAATCCAATTCCTAGCACGTGCAACTTCTCGTTAATGATTCATTCATGGCTGTCCATGAGCCACGATGAAATGTTTAACATTTTGCAGTAAATTTGCCCATTTTGATTTAATTGTTGGACTGGAGAAACCGGAGAGGAAAAACCTGAACGTGTGAAAATTCGGCCCTGTAGGTAGCGTTTAGCAAATTAAGTTATTCCACAAAATCGAGTCGTACATGAGCTGATAGCCGCCGAGGTGCGTGGCACCGAGATTGAGTGGAATAACTGTTTTTAATTCTATCCACATTCACTGGGTTTTGAGAAACGGCACTTTTATTTTTTGCAAATTCGATAAATTAAAAGCTTCATACAAAATGTCCGACAAAATCATTTCTGCTTAGAATGTAAACAAACCGGCGAAATGACAGGGGCAATTTGTGAAAAATGAGAAAATTAATAATTCTTGAAAAAAAAAAAAAAGATTTTGTTGCTTTTTTTTGGGGGGGGGGAGTTTGTTTTCGAGTAGAGTTTTTATTTCATCCTCGGTTGGTTCAGCAACGCGCTCTGCCATTTTGTTTTTCTCTGCTCACGGTATATGAGCTGATATCCTAGTAGTAGAGTAGCCAATCAGAGCACACAATTACTCATTCAGTGAATGTAGATAGAATAATTTCTATACAGGCACGTGATTTGGTTATGAGAGCGAGGATCTGAAGCAGAAGTGGAGATGGTTAAACTAAAATCGCTTGAACTACAGGAAGGTTAATTTTTGTACACTGTTTTTCTTCGAATTTATCAAGAGCTCTGAACCTGAAGTTTTATAATGAGTCTTAACCCTTTGTTTGTGTGTGTGTGTGTGTCAGGTTTGGGCTGCGATTCCTCCGTGGAAGCAGGGCAGCTTGGCTGAGTTCGTCGTGCTCAGCGCTAACGAGGTAATGGACTGTTAACGAAGTGAAACACCTGAAAGAGCTGCTGTTAAATATCCTGTGTGCGTGCGCTGATGTCCTTATAGCTACAACATCAAACCTACAGAATTCCTCTCATGTACATAATTATACACACAGTTCATTTCATTTAACATTAAGCTCGTGTGTGTGTGGAGATACAGCTGTCTGCTCAAACACACTTTGTCTCCAGTACTAACTCACTAATTGCCCAAATATTCTTAATTCTTAGTTTATCAAAGAGTTTAATGAACAATACGATCAACGATATTCTGATTTGTTGTATACTGTAAATAAATCCATTAGGTGTCCTTGATTTACGCTTTTAGTAAAGTGTGTGTTGATCACCTATACAGTCCAAAGTGCATTCTGAATACAGCTCATTTGCATGTAGTGATGCCCATAAACATCCATAAAAGGTGAAGTGCACAAACTGTAGTAGTGATAGTGTAGATATTTAGTCGCTGTCTAAAAGTGGAGCTCCTGATGAGTTTACGAGCAAAATATTTCCAAGGGTTCAAAACGGAATCCTCCTGAATAAAATATTACAGCACCATGAATGAACCCTCGAATTGTCGTGTCATGTTTTTCACCTCAATAAATCACTGCATTGTCTTGTGACAGTGAGACCAATGATGAGAGACATGTCGCAGTTACGATACATATTTATTCCTTTCTTTGACGCCGCATGCCATGCGCCAGAAACACCACCAGCACATGTATTATGGTGCGACTCTGCTGGGTGCCTGGGGGACAGCAGTGAACCAATGCTTTCACTTACAGCACTACTGTAGAGTTACCATCCAATATCACACTCCATACATCACACAGGTGTCTGGTTTCCTCTCTCAGCGCCATTAGGACTAATCCCCATGTACCTGTTCCTGATTGGAGCTCAATCACAGTGCAGACATTTATATAAGGACTCTGAGTAACACACAGACTTTGTGACAGCCTTGTATTTTGTGTCGCTTTCCTGGTTTTGGACTGCGAGTATTGTATCCCTCTGATATCCTGTCTGTGTCTCACTCCACCACTGCCTGGTTTTGTCTCCGTTTCGGATCTGTTTGCTCGCGTGTTTTCAATAACGGTCTTCCTGAGATTACAGCTGTCTATCGCCCTTACACGACACAAACTGTCACCTGTCCAACAAGCGAGTGAACTAATAAAACTGTTTTAACTTGTTCTTGTATGAAATTGTCGTGAATATTTTCTGTAAAATGTGTTAGTAAATAATCCCACTTTTTTTTTTTTTTTTTTTAAAAGCAAATTAAAAATAAGTGCTGGGTAAAAACTCCTGTCTTTATGGAAATAAAGATACAGATTTTGTTTGGTGGTCGAATGTTTGAGATGTTGCCTTGCACTTATGATCGGGTTCCCTGTGGTGGGACATGGACATCGTTTGGTTGCAAAATCCATCAAAAATTGGATTGATGCTTCACCATATTCTCTTAAGTGCGGCGCTCTGCATAATAATAATATAAGAAGAAGCAGTAAGTAGGCATGTAACTATTCACAATTTGATTTGGTTAACAATATTTGGGTCATGATTCGATTTCCCCCCCCAAATATCTTTTGGGGGGGGGATGTAAGAAATTAGCAAAAAATGCAACATTTTTTTCCCCATCAACTTTAATTCATTTTCTTAATAATTGCCCACGCTTGTAAAGGTTAGTCAAATATAATAGCCTATCGATGAAGACATTCATTTTATGAAAAATGTTAACAAAAATTCCCTTTCCTAATAAACATTTATGAACTTTTTGTTCTTCCTCCATTTGCTTTTCTTTTGTTTATCCTTCAGCAGTCTGTAAAAAGCGAGAGAGCTCTGATTTCTGGTTAAATCTATTTGTACACAATCACGCACCAGCTCTTTCACATTTTACATCTGTGTGTGCTTTTTTGCAGCATTAGAGCTGTGTTACTTCTGCCTACGGTGAAGTCACATGCATTCCTGCTATTCTTGGGTTTCAGTCACGTGACTTTTTCTTAGCGATTTCACTTCCGGTAAAACGGCTGGTGGTCGAGCAAACCAAAACCGCTGCCGTAGCGCAAACAGCTAGCGATAACTAACTTTATCAGAGTACGCTCGTATTAATCTAGAAGCCCCTACTGGCTTTAGATATCTTCAGAAGATTGCTTTGTGCAATGGAATCGACCCCTACAGTCTGGAAAAGCAGGATTTGTCATACGATCTCAAAAAAACTACCCTTCAGTCGAGTTCCCCGACATCTCGAACTATCTGGTGTTGCAGACGTCCTTTTGCACCGCAAAACAGATGAAAGCGTGGAAGAGTATGGAGGCTTACAACTTTTTTTTTTTTTTGTATGTGGCTGGGTAAAGGACCTCGGGATCAAGTCGCTGCCCAATGAATCCTGGATTGTTTTTGCTCGTGGAAGTCTGGTGTGTGTGTGTGGGTTTTTTTTTTTTTTTTTAAATTAAAGCTTTTCATTCGTGTCTTTACAACGAAGCGCTGCAAGTTGAAGTGTAAACACACAGTTGGCTTGATTCTCACTTGTGTTGGCTCTTATCTCTCAGCTAAATCATTCACAAAGATCATCAGAAACCCCTTTAAAGACCTGGATCTGAGTTAAACAAGACGGAGAAGTGATCACGGCGCATTGTAACTGTACGGCTGGGGAAGAATTTTGTCGTGACCTTCAAGACTTTGTGAGGAGGAAACAAAGAAACAGCTGGGGACTTTAGCACTTCGGGACTAAAAAAAAAAAGTACCGTAAAAT
This sequence comes from Neoarius graeffei, assembly GCF_027579695.1. Classification (NCBI taxonomy): domain Eukaryota; kingdom Metazoa; phylum Chordata; class Actinopteri; order Siluriformes; family Ariidae; genus Neoarius; species Neoarius graeffei. The sequence goes on along the minus strand of NC_083579.1, from coordinate 3,288,023 downwards.
AACGACACGTAGCAAGAACAGTACTTGGAAAACACTAAGGACGGAGCTGAGAGGGAAATACAAACCTTTCACCAAGTGATCACTGCAAACTCCAGCATGCTTCGACTCGGCTCCCTTCGATTTCAGTCAGAGGTTCAAAAGCCGCCTTTCCCCACGTCTTTTTGTAAAATCCTGTGTTCGTTCACCCCTTTTTTTTTTTTTTTAAATAAATCAGTTTCACGGTTTGATTCGAACAACGCAAGCGTAAGGCATTTTTCATGCGAGCGATGAACCTTCTCCGTACAAACGCTTTGTCAACTGAGCCTTGGTGGACCACCAGCTAAAGTTTTGAATAACTAATGAGGCGGATGTGACGTCACGTGAAACCCAAGAATTGTATGTTATTGTATGAGCACCCCTTGATGTTTAAACAATACAATTGCAGCAAGGATTTGCATCCTGATGATAATCCTGGTTATCGCTTTTTATTTCCACAGTTCAGATTTTGATAAATGTGTATCACGATTTATTGTTGCACAATATATTTTGTCTATAAGCAAGCACTAAATCCCGTCGTTTCAGGCGTTGGGTTACGGCTCTACACAGGCCTGTCCTCCGTTTATACACCGCTATCTCATTTGTCTTAATTTATGGGAGTGTACCCGCTTGCTTTTTTTGTATTCTTTAATACCGGACTGGGTGACCAAGCATGAGGATGTGTTTATGATCGTGACTCCAAAGCTTTGTGAACATAAAAGTAAATTTCATGAATTTTTTTTTTAAATGACAAAATTGAGAATATCCGACAAATTCAAACTACTAATTTAAGGTCCGACAATGTAAGTGACCCTGTAGTTAACAATATAACTGTATCAGATCATCAGTTAGAATGTTTTACTCCCCTTAGAGAAACTGAATTACTTTCATTAATCTCCGCATCAAAAGCCTCAACTTGTGTACTAGATCCCTGACCTACACGTCTATTCAAACAGATAATACCTGAAGTCATTGAACCGCTTCTAAAAATAATAAATTCCTCTCTTATGATTGGCTATGTACCCAAATCCTTTAAACTAGCAGTTATCAAACCCCTGATTAAAAAACCTGACCTTGATCCCTGTCAGCTGTCCAATTATCGGCCAATATCAAACCTCCCCTTTATCTCCAAGATCCTTGAAAAAGCTGTGGCACAGCAGTTATGCTCATATTTACATAGGAATAACATCCATGAAATGTATCAGTCAGGATTTAGACCTCATCATAGCACAGAGACAGCGCTGGTTAAAGTAGTAAACGACCTACTGTTGGCATCTGATCAGGGCTGTGTCTCGCTACTTGTGTTGCTTGACCTTAGTGCAGCATTTGATACCATTGATCATTCCATTCTTCTGGATAGACTAGAAAATGTTGTGGGAGTTAAGGGAACGGCCCTCTCCTAGCTCAGCTCTTATTTAACTGATCGCTATCAGTATGTTGATGTAAATGGTGATTTTTCTAGACGTACTGAGGTAAAGTTGGGTGTTCCACAAGGTTCTGTCTTGGGTCCACTTTTTTTTTTTTTCTCTTTATATGTGTTACCTCTGAGTGATATTATTCGTAAACATTGTATTAGTTTCCACTGTTATGCTGATGACACGCAGTTGTATGTCTCTGCAAAACCTGATGAGAGACACCAGCTTAATAGAATTGAGGAATGTGTGAAGGACATTAGACACTGGATGCTTATTAACTTCCTTCTGCTTAACTCTGACAAGACTGAAGTACTTGTACTCGGACCACATGCGGCTAGAAGTAAGTTTTCTGATTCCACAGTAACTCTGGATGGCCTTTCTGTTTCTTCACGTGCAGCAGTAAAAGACCTCGGGGTGATTATTGACCCCAGTCTTTCATTCGAAACTCACATTGATAACATTACCCGGATAGCTTTCTTTCATCTCAGAAATATTGCTAAGATAAGAAATTTAATGTCACTACATGACGCGGAAAAACTAGTCCATGCTTTCGTTCCCTCCAGGTTGGATTATTGTAATGCCTTACTGTCTGGATGTTCCAATAAGTGCATAAACAAGCTCCAGTTAGTTCAAAATGCAGCAGCAAGAGTCCTTACTAGAACTAGAAAATATGACCCCATCACGCCTGTCTTATCCACACTGCATTGGCTCCCAATCAAATTTCGTATTGATTATAAAATATTACTATTGACCTTTAAAGCACTGAATGGTCTCGCACCACAGTACCTGAGTGAACTTCTGCTCCTCTATGACCCGCCACGCCTACTTAGATCAAAAGGTGCAGGCTATCTGCTGGTACATCGTATAGTGAAGACTACATCAGGGGGCGGAGCCTTTTCTTACAAAGCCCCACAGTTATGGAACAGCCTTCCAAGTAGTGTTCGGGAATCAGACACGATCTCAGTGTTTAAGTCTCAGCTGAAAACATATCTGTTTAGTCAAGCCTTGTGTTAATGGTGTTTATGAGGTAAAGGTGTAGATCTGGAGGTTCCTCAGACATAGAGTGTTTTGGTAAACTGGGATGTATGGATGCTGTCAGTCCCCACTCGCTTGCTCACTCGAGTTTGTTGATGGTGTAGTGGCTGCTGCTTTATGTCCCGGGGCTCCCTCATGCCTGTGTTACCTTCTGGCTCTCCCCTTTTAGTTATGCTGTCATAGTTAGTTGCCGGAGTCCCTGCTTGTACTCGGCGCAAAATGTATACTGTTCCTACTTATTCAGGTGACATTAGGCATACCTAACAACCTGTGTTCCCCCCCCCCCCCCCCCCAAAATCTGTCCCTCTGAGTTACATGTCAGTCCTGGGATCGAGATGCTGAACCTCTTCTGCTCCTCGGACCTGCCTGGTCCATCCTGGTGCCCTGTGTCTGGTTGGAGTCTCGCCACATCGCTCCTGTGGAGGGCGGCCCCGTATGGACAGTTGGGGGTCGTGCCTGGAGGACGCTCTGGACTCTTGCAGTGGTTTTTGTGGCTGGGGACTGCAGTTGACTTGCTAACTTTGGGACTGCGGTTGTCGTGAAATGGTTTTGCGCTCGGGTTTCTGTCGGTGGGGGGTTTATAGCATCAACAAAGCTGACTTTGTTAAAACTGTTAATATTATAGTCATGCTGTCTGTTGTTGCCCGGATGAGGATGGGTTCCCTTTTGAGTCTGGTTCCTCTCAAGGTTTCTTCATGTCGTCTGAGGGAGTTTTTCCTTGCCACCGTCGCCACAGGCTTGCTTGTTGGGGATAAAATTAGCTCATGTTTTAAATCGTTCAAATTCTGTAAAGCTGCTTTGCGACAATGTTTATTGTTAAAAGCGCTGTACAAATAAACTTGACTTAAACCGTTTAAGCTCCGCAGTATGTATCAGATATTAGAGGTGCAGTAATCCGTGCTGATTTATATGATCTGAAGTCCATCAGGTCGAGGTTTAGATTAGTTCCAGTTTACTCAGGTGTAAATTTATAGGAACACAAGGTTATAAATGCCCCCCACCCCCCCACCCCACCCCCCGGATTTACAGAATCGTGTAAACGCTCGTATGAGTGATTTTATGAATAAATCTGTTCGGATCCAGTTTGTTAAATGAGGCCCAGTGATGATTTTGATGCTCAAACACTGACACTTTTCACTGAAAGATCTTTATTGAGGAGATTTTTGTAAGCAGCACATCCGTGGGTGGGTGTTTTTCTTTCCTAAAGAACGTTTCTTTTTAAAAGCAAGTGAATGATGGAACAATGACGCATAACCATAACTACTGTGTTAGGAAAGAAAAGAAATGTTTTATAATCCGTGGTGTGTGCGCGCGTTCGTTCCTCTGTGTGTAAGAGCCCAGTTTCTGGACATTTCCCGGAATCGTGCCGAGTCTGACTTCCTGTTTTGTCCTTGTGTTCCTCAGTCTTTTGTGCTGCACTTATCTCCTTAATGATCTGCTTCCCTTTGTGTCTAATTAACCCAAATTACTGCGTACACACGCATGCGCGCACAAAGACCACAGTGTCCACTGTGCTGGTTAATGAGAGCTGCTGAGTCACTCTGTGTTTTGATGCTTGGACCGTTGTTTCTCCTTTTATAACAGACTCTGATGTCCAAAACCTGTGTGTGTTACAGGTGTCTCACAAACCCAAATCGTTGAGTCACACAGACGCAGTGTCGATCCCGTACGTTGCAGCTACGGCCTGGTCAGCTCTCGTCAACACGGGCGGCTTGAACAAAGACAACTGCTCTAAAAAACGGTAAAAAACCACACACACCCACCCCCACGTCCTCAATCCCTGTATCTGCTCCATCACGTCCCACGCTTGAAACAAGCCAAGCTGTCCAACACGGACACCCTCATTAGAGAGGATAAGCACACACACGCTCACTCTCACACTCCTCTAATGAGATCTGGCTCTTGTTTATGAGATCTGATGCAATTAAATTATTGGCAGATTGTAGTTTTGTTTCATAATTTATTTTACAACCTTGCTTCCAAAAAGTTGGGACGCTGTGTAACCTGTAAATAAAAACAGAATGCGATAACTTGCAGATTGTGGAAACCCGATATTTCATTGAAATTAGTACCAAGACAACATATCAAATGTTGAAACTGAGTAATTTTTTTTTTTTTTTAAATATAGGCTCATTGTGAATTTGATGTCAGTAAAACGTTCCAAAAAAGTTGGGACAGGGGCGTGTTTACCACCATGTTGCATCACCTCTACTTTTAACAACACTCTGTAAACATTTGGGAACTGAGGAGACCAATTGCCGTAGTTTTGAAAGAGAAATGTCATCCCATTCTTGCCTGATATACAGTTTCAGTTGCTCAACAGTTTGGGGTCTCCTTTGTCGTATTTTGTGCTTCATAATGCACCAAATGTTTTAAATGGGCGACAGGTCTGGACTGCAGCAGGCCAGTTTAGCACCTGGACTCTCTTACTACGGAGCCATGCAGTTTTGATATGTGCAGAAAGTGGTTTGGCGTTGTCTTGCTGAAAGAAGGAAGGCCTTCTCTGAAAGAGACTTTATCTGAAACGTGTTTATATCATTCAGCATTAATGATGCCTTCCCGGATGTGTAAGCTACCCATGTCATGTGCACTAATGCCCCCTAATGCCATCACTGTGCACTGATAACAAGCCGGATGGTCCCTCTCCTCTTTAGCCTGGAGGACGTTGTGTCCATGATTTCTAAAAAGAATTTCTACTTTTGATTCGTCAGACCTCGGGACAGTTTTCCACTTCACCTCAGTCCATCGTAAAAGAGCTCGGGCCCAGAGAAGGGGGCGGGGTTTCTGGATATTGTTTATATGTGGTTTTAACTTGCATTTGTGGATGCAGTAATAAACTGTTTTCACAGATGATGGTTTTCTGAAGTGTTCCTGAGCCCATACAGTGATTTCCACTACAGACACTTGTCTGCTTTTAATGCAGTGTCTCCTGAGGGACTGAAGATCACAGGCATCCAGTGTCAGTTTTCAGCCTTGTCTCTTGCATACAGAGATTTCTCCAGATTCTCTGAATCTTTTAATGATATTATGGACCAGAGATGATGTGATCCCCAAATTCTTTGCAGTTTTACATTGAGGAACGTTATTCTTAAATTGTTGCACTGTTTGCCCACACTGTCTTTCACAGAGCGGTGAACCCCGCCCCATCTTTACTTCTGAGAGACTCCGCCTCTCTGGAAAGGTCTTTTTTTTTTTTTTTAATACCCAATCATCTTACTGATCTGATGACAATTAACCCAATTGTTTTTTTTTCTTTTGTTGCCCCTGTCCCAACTTTTCTGAAACATGTTAAATTAAAAATGAGCGCATATATTTTTCAAAAAACAAATTTTATTTATTTATTTATTTACATTTGGTGTGTGTTTTTTTTTCTCAGAATCCTCATCCTCGGGGGTTCAGGTGGGGTTGGAACGTTTGCCATCCAGGTAATAAACACCATTTTATTTTATAATTTATGTAACCTATATTTACTTTACAGATTTGTGTATTTTATTTTTATCGTATTAAACCTGTCCTGTGGTTCTTCCTTGAGATGAAACGGCGTGTAAATGTAATCTCATGGTTACGGCTGTTTCGTTTGAAACAAACTGAAAGCTGTGTGAAATTGGCGGCACACTGCGCTGTTCGTTTGCGTAAACGTTAATCTCATTAGGGCTGTCGGTAATTATGACTACTTTTCTATCGATGACTCGCCCGACTGTTTTCCAGACTGGGGGAATAATCCCAGGCACACTCTGCTCCAAGACGTTGGGGGCGTGTCCAGGGGCGCAGATAGGATTTTTGAACTGGGGGGGACTGAGCTGTCAGCAAATGATTCCATTTTGTGTGTGTGTGTGTGTATATATATATATATATATATATATATATATATATATATATATATATACACACACGCACACTACCGTTCAAAAGTTTGGGGTCACTTTGAAATGTCCTTATTTTTGAAAGAAAAGCACTGTTCTTTTCAATGAAGATCACTTTAAACTAATCAGAAATCCACTCTATACATTGCTAATGTGGTAAATGACTATTCTAGCTGCAAATGTCTGGTTTTTGGTGCAATATCTCCATAGGTGTATAGAGGCCCATTTCCAGCAACTCTCACTCCAGTGTTCTAATGGTACAATGTGTTTGCTCATTGCCTCAGAAGGCTAATGGATGATTAGAAAACCCTTGTACAATCATGTTAGCACAGCTGAAAACAGTTGAGCTCTTTAGAGAAGCTATAAAACTGACCTTCCTTTGAGCAGATTGAGTTTCTGGAGCATCACATTTGTGGGGTCGATTAAATGCTCAAAATGACCAGAAAAATGTCTCGACTATATTTTCTATTCATTTTACAACTTATGGTGGGAAATAAAAGTGTGACTTTTCATGGAAAACACAAAATTGTCTGCGTGACCCCAAACTTTTGAACGGTAGTGTGTATACATGTTATTTCACCTCCCTCACTGCCATCACCAGGAACTACCTGCAGGCCAGGACAATGATAACATTTTAACATAGCCTATGGAAATCCAAAGTTTACACATTATCATCACGCACAGAAATTGCAAAACTGCAAAACTAGTTTTAAAACCGCTAAGTTCCAACTGTTAACCATAGCGAGAGGCTGGGCTACGTGTGTGTGTGTAAAGTGTAAACCAGTGCATCCTGACTTTCTAACTATGCCTGTGTGTTGCGTGAGCGGCAGTCAGTCAACAACTCTTCGCAAAGTTTCCTTATGAAACACTATGCTCGCTGAAATTATGGCAGGGAACGCCAGATTAAACATTAAAACTGCCTTCTGAGCACTGTATTTACAGGCTACCACCGAGAGAAGGAGGCTACCAGAAAGGCATCTCTACTCCGTACGATTTTACTTTCACTACGACATTACTTTGAACAGACTATCAAAAAATTGCAAGGTGATATGATAAAGTAAGGCACAGTTTACTTAGTCTTTTTTTTTTTTTTTTGAAAAAACGATGCAATCGTTTTCTGCCTTTTGGCACCCTTCATCATGCCGTGTTGGGGTCCTGAACTAGGAGGAGCTGTCCCCGATATGCCTGTCAAACTTGTTGTGGGTAACCATAGCAACCAAGCTCGAGCTCGCAACCTGTGCAGTCTGCGCAGTTGCAACTATGTGAGTACTGCTGTGCACCTCAATAAACCGAATGGTAATTAGTCTTGATTTTTCCGTGAGGTTTGCCTTATGCAAAGAAAGACAGCATAGACGTTTTTTCCTCCCTATAAGTGGGGGGGACCGAACGAGGTGAATTTAAATCTGGGTGGGACGAATCCCCCCCCCCCCCCCCCCATCTGCGCCCGTGGGCATGTCCTCTTTAATGAGTGCTTTTCAGACCGTGGATTTAATGAGGATTAAAATGTGAAATGGTAAAACTAACCACCGGTGACCGTTTCATCCTGATGATCGCTTACTCTCGCTTTAATACGATTCAGTTTCGTTCAGTAAATTCATTCACTCTGTGCAGTCGGACATTTTTTTTTCCTGCAGAAAGTATTTATTTTAAGGCCACTGTTTCACTTTTCTGCATTTTATATTTTTACTTAATTTGCTTTATATTTATTGGTGCTTGTTTATTTAGTCACTAATTACAATTTGACTTTTTAATTTACTTTTTTTGTGAACTTTTATAAGCTGATTTTTTTTTTCTGTAATTGATTAAATTCACAGATTGCAGGCTGACTTTAATCTGTTATTTAATTTATTTTTTAAACTTGCTAACATTCCATAAATTTAAATTTCTTTAAATTTTCTTGATTTTTTTTTTTCCTTTTAAATTTTAATTTATATATTTTTGCTGGCTGAAATAACTTTTTAAATTACTTTTTGGAATTAAGCTGATATTTGTTTATATTTACAGATTAGTCTGTAATTGTTTTGCATTTGTTTTCTGTTTAATTGTACTGTTAACATTTTAAAAATTAAAGTAAAAAAGCTCATGAAGAGAGATCTCTGAGGAAAAGGCAGTAAATTCTGTTATTCTCTAAAATAATTTAATTGGTTTATTTCATTTGCATGAGAAAAACCGATTAAATTATTTTAGAGAATGTTTCTTGTGTCCAGTTGCTGAAGTCGTGGGGGGGTCATGTGACGGTGACGTGTTCCCAGAATGCCGAGCGGCTGGTGAGGGGTTTAGGAGCTGATGATGTGGTGGATTACACCAGCGGGCCGGTGGAGAGGAAACTACACACGCTGGACAAGTAAAGAGTCTTCACTCAGTCAGCAGTTTATAATCCGGCGCCGCTCAGAGGTCACTCAGTAACTCCACCCTTTCAGGCGTTCATCATCGTTGAATGTTTCCAGACTTTTAGAGGATTTTATTTCTTAATGATGCGGTTCAGATCTGAAGTGAAACGTTACTTTATTTATAAAAGCAATTTTAAAAAATGTATGGTCTGAATATTACGACAGCATTTCAGGGCCCCTGTAGGTAAAGGAGTGGCTCAGAGGGAGGGGTTAGTATAATGAGGGGGGAAAAAACGAGGGTTATGTATATAACCGCGGTTCTATGAGTTTCGGATGACCGCCAGAGGCGGTGCTTTCAGCACATGGATATCCATCACACGAACGTGCAGGTCGAGTAATAGTAACAACAAAGTCACGTGTGACCTGGGTGACGTCACCCCGTGACCCCGGCATAAAAGACCGGTAAACCCAGGAAGTGACCTCTTGGCAAATCTTCTCGTGTACACTCCGAGTGACTGCCAAGCTCTGGCGGTCATCCGAAACTCATAGAACCGCGGTTATATACATAACCCTCGTTCTATTTCGTTTCTACTGACCGCCAGAGGCGGTGCTTTCAGCACATGGATGACTAATACCAACCAGGTCATGAGGAGTGCCTACCCGTACCCAGTGCTGCTGCGACGGGCCTGGAATGACAGCCGTCGCCACAGGATTATGTGGGACGACATTAAGACGGTAAAACCTGGTGAAGGTGCAGCTGGAAGCCCAGGAGGCTGCGCTGCATATGTCTGAAAGGGGCACGCCCTTCAGTGATGCCACCACGCCCCGTGCAGAGTGCGCCCTGACAGCCGGAGGAATCGGGAAGCCACTGTGCCTGTAGGCATGTAATATGGCCTCGACTATCCACTTGGATAGCCTCTGCTTAGAGAGCGCCAGACCCCTCGTCGGTCCTGTGTGGCACAGAAACAGGGCGTCACTCCTACGGAAGCCCTCTGTACGCGACACGTACACCCTGAGGGCGCGAACTGGGCACAAAAGTTCCGACCTCTCACCATGGCCCGCCTCGAACGCCGCAAGGCTAAGGGGCTGGTTGACGAAGGTAGCAGAGAGGGTCTTCGGGAGGAAAGAGGGGTTAGGCCACAGGGTGACCCCACTGTCACCGGAGTGCCACTGCAGGCACTCCCCACTGACTGACAGCGCGTGTAGTTCCCCGACGCGCCTCGTCGATGCAATGGCCAGAAGAAAAGCAGTCTTCAGGGAGAGCCATGAAATGTCTGCCGTGAGCAGGGGCTCAGAACGGTGCGTCGCAGAGAGCCTGCAGCACCAATGAAGGTCCCATGTGGGTACCCGGCTCCGTCGGGGGGGTCTCAACCGGAGAGCACCCTTCAAGAAACGTGCCACCAAGGCGTGGGACCCCACGGTCCTTCCCCCAACTCTGGCATGCTGAGCAGAGATGGCAGCTGCATAGACCTTGATGGTGGCAGGGGTAAGACCCTTATCAAAGCAGAGACTGGCGGAACAGTCGAATGGTCGGCAGGGGGCAGCATGTAGGCTCCTCCCCCCGAGTTAAGCACCAGTTGGAGAAAAGCCTCCATCTGTTGGCATAGAGGGCATTGGTGGGGGGTGCCCGAGAGCTTGCAATGGTATTGACCACTGCCGGCTCACAAGGACCTCGCAGGGGGTCCGGCCCTTCAGCGGCCATACCCAGAGCTGCAGACGGGCTGAATCCGGGTGCCAGATCTGCCCTCCCAGCTGTGATAGCAGGTCAGTCCTCACTGGCAGGCACCAGGGGTCGCCGTTCAGAAGTTGCAGCAACTTGGGAACCACACTCGGCCCGGCCACCGGGGGGGCGACAAGCAGCAGCCCGTGGTGGTCCATCGCAACCCTGTGTAGGGTTGGCACGATCAGCAGCAGAGGGGGGGAGGCATACAGCAGTTGCCTCGGCCAAGCATGCGCCAGCGCATCCTGGCCCAGGGGACTGGGGCCGTGGAGGCTGAACCACAGAGGGCAGTGTGTCGACTCCTGGCAGGCAAAGAGGTCCACCTCTGCCCTGCCAAAACGTTCCCAGATGGCGAGAACCACCGCTGGGTTGAGTCTCCATTCCCCGGGATCGGGGTCCTGGCGGGACAGCAGATCTGCTGCCCTGTTGGCAGTGCCTGGCAAGTACATGGCACGCAGGCTCAAGAGATGTCGATGGGCCCACCGCAGAAATTGGCCAGCCACTTCCAAGCACTGGAGGGACTTTGTGCCTCCCTGGTGGTTGATGTAGTACACTACCGTAGCGTTGTCCGTCCGCACCAGAACGTGTCTGCCGGTCAGGCCTGGGAGGAAGTGCTGTAGGCCGAGGAACACAGCCCGTAGCTCCAGCACGTTGATGTGCTGCGCCCGTGCAGCACCGGGTGGAGGTGGAGACCGTTGAACCACCTCTGAAGCGGCGTAAGTCCAGAAGTCCCAGCGGGACCAGAGAGGAGGCTGCCGTAAGCATGCCCAGCAGGCGCTGAAAGGTCTTCAGGGCGAGTGACCTACCCCGTCCGAAGCGGCCAAGCAGTAGGCGGATGTTGTGGATCCTGGTCTGGGAGGGAGTTACCATCAACGACCTCGAATCCAGGTGCATGCCCAAGAAAGTCGTCTCCTGGCTGGGCACCAGCGAGCTCTTCTTGTAATTCACCCTGAGCCCCAGCTCTACGACATGCGAGAGCACAGTTGCGATGTTGGTGCGGGCCTGAGCTGCTGACCGTGAACAGACAAGCCAGTCGTCCAGGTAAGGCAGGACACGCAAACCCCTTGCCTGAAGTAGTGCCGACGCCGCACACCCGGTGAACACACGGGGTGCCAGCGATATCCCAAAGGGCAGAACATTGAACTCGAAAGCCTGGCCCTCGAAGGCAAACCGCAGGAACTGCCTGTGGTGTGGCACAATGGGAGCATGGAAGTAGACGTCTTTCAGGTCGAAGGTGACAAACCAGTCGCCCGCCTGGATGTGGTGTAAGACATCCACTGTACGCAGCATGCGGAATCTCATGGTCCTCAAGTGGGAATTGAGGGACCTCAGGTCGAGGATCGGGCGGATACCGCCGTCCTTCGGAACCAGAAAATACCTGGAGTAGAACCCACCTTGCTGTCTCTGCCTGTCGACGGGAGAGACTGCTCCTTTCTCCAGGAGGGTGGCGATTTCCTGCCGGGGGACGAGGGACTTCCCCGGATGGCTCACGGTGGTGTGTTTGACCCCATGAAACGTGGTGGACGGCGGCAGAACTGGATGCGGTAACCCTCGGTGAGGGTCACCAGCACCCAGGGGTCAACGCTCTCCAGCTTTGGAGCTGTTCGCTGGAAAAGCGGCCGACCGCCGGCGCGCTGATGTCAGCGCCGTCCAGAGCGCCCCCGTCGGTCACCATGGGGGCGACGAGGAGTGGACTGGGTGTAGGGGGCGGCACCGCGGGTCCGGGAGGTGGTGGGGCGGCGAAAGTCATCAACCCGTCTGGTCTCCTGGCGGGTGCGTGGCCGAGACAGAGTCGGTGTGGGCCCCCTGAAGGACTGGGCAGCATTGCCATGGTGGTGGGCCTGGCGGGGGCCAGCGAACTGCTGTTACGCCTAGATGACCTGGGCACTCCGATCCAGGGCTTGCTGAGTGGCTTCGCCAAACAGCTCCCCGGGGACAACAGGGAGAGAGTGCAGCACACGCCGGTCGGGCTCGGCCAGAGGGGACTGTGCCCGCCATATCTGCTGGCGGCCGAGGGTGAGATACGACATCAGCCGGCCCAGTTCCCGCGACGAGTAGGCAAAGGCCTGGAGCCGCGTCACACAGCTCCCGTGATGCCGCGCTCGTCCCCTCCAGCGTCTGGGGGTCCATGACACCTGGCTGGCAGAAGGGAACTTAAATAGGGCGCGAACGCTCCAAGTAAGTAGCCCAAAATAAACTATCAGGCGGAAATAAAAAATAAACGACCGGGCGAACACACCCGTGGTCGGGAATATTAACAAGGATGGCGCCGTGCGCTACAGAACTGATAAACAGCGGCGAGAAACACCGCTTTAATTTAAATGAATGAAGACCGCTTACCTGAGCGACAACAAACCGGCCTCCAGCAGCGAGGACACGCCTCGGAGGGCTAGTCAGCTAACTCCACCGAGCGAGAGCGCTCAGCTTAACGGAGTAACAAACAATACGAATATAACACACAAGACAGCCGGCCCGTGAGCAGGCCGGAGACAAGGCTACACAAAACAAGCGGTTGATAATATTAACAAGGATAGGCACTGTGCGCCACAGAACTGATAAACAGCGGTGAGAAACACCGCTTTAATTTAAATGAATGAAAGCCGCTTCTCAATGTTGGGCATCTGCAGGAGGTCATAGGTAGGGGTGTCCTGCATTGCCGCCAGGGCCCTGCAGTCACTAGGGAGGTGGGAAGGCATCTAGGGTCCGCCCAACACCTCTGTAGCTCCTCGATGTATGAGGCCGAGGGCGGAACAGACAACGAGGAAGGCTATGTGGGACCTCTGAAGAAAGCGCTCTGATGCTGGGCCACCGGGGCGTGTCCAACCCCAGACGGGCCAATGCAGCCCTCAGCGTTGGCTGGATGGATGAGCATCCGCCTTCCGACGCTGCCACGGTGCCATGGCTGGTGGCCTGGGAACCGGCCGGAGAGGTGGAGCCGTGACCATCGGACCCACCGCAGTCAAAGCTCTCCGAAGCCCGGATCGACAGTTCATCCAGGCCGCGTGCATCAACGGCCGGTGACAGAAGCGGTGGTGATGGTGAACAGTCGGGCTGCCAGGCAGAAGGGGTGGCTGCGGGAACACTGCCCCCTGTGGCGGAGGCTGAAGATTCGCCAGCAGGGCCTTCATCTCCTCCAGCTCGGTGGACATCACCTCCACCTTCTGAGCCAAATCGCCCGAGCGCTTCTTTTTCGCCTTAGAAGCGAAGACGTGTGGGGGAGCCCACGGCGCTTGCTGGGCCCCGCTGCTGCAGCCGACACCGTGTCCTGTCCCCCCGAGGCCTGGGGGATGTCAGACGGAGAATCCAGCCGAGCCAGCCTGGCGGTCCGCGCAGCCACGCTCAGGCACATGCAGTCTGCGCAGGCCATGTCCGTCAGCCCCTGCCGCAGGTGATCAATACCCAGGCATGAGGGGCACTCGCGGTGGCCGTCCTCCGGTTCGAGGGGGACCGGCAGTTGGCGCAGCGAGAGAAGAGGTCCATGACGCCTGGCTGGCAGAAGGGAACTTAAAAAATAGGGCGAGAACACCCCAAGTAAGCAGCCCAAAATAAACAAATCAGGCGGTAATGAAAAACGACCGGGCGAACACACCCGTGGTCGGGAATATTAACAAGGATAGGCGCCGTGCGCCACAGCACTGATAAGCAGCGGCGAGAAACACCGTTTTAATTTAGATGAATGAAAACCGCTTACCTGGGCGACAACAAGCCAGCCTCCAGCAGCGAGGACACCGCCCCGGAGGGCTAGTCAGCTAACTCCACCGAGCGAGAGCGCTCGGCTTAACGGAGTAACAATACGAATACAACCCACAAGACCGCCGGCCTGTGAGCAGGCCGGAGACAAGGCTACACAAAATAAGGCGGTTAATAATATTAACAAAGATAGGCGCAGTGCGCCACAGAACTGATAAACAGCGGCGAGGAACACCGCTTTAAATTAAATAAATGAAAACCGCTTACCTGAATGAGGACAAGCCGGCCTCCAGCGGCGAGGACGCCGCCCCGGAGGACTAATCAGCTAACTCCACCGAGCGAGAGCGCTCAGCTTAACGGAGTAACAAACAATACAACACACAAGACCGCCGGCCTGTGAGCAGGCAGGAGACAAGGCTACACAAAATAAGGCGGTTAATAATATTAACAAAGATAGGCACAGTGCGCCACAGAACTGATAAACAGCGGCGAGAAACACCGCTTTAAATTAAATGAATGAAAACTGCTTACCTGAATGAGGACAAGCCGGCCTCCAGCGGCGAGGACACCGCCCCGGAGGACTAATCAGCTAACTCCACCGAGCGAGAGCGCTCAGCTTAACGGAGTAACAAACAATACAACACACAAGACCGCCGGCCTGTGAGCAGGCAGGAGACAAGGCTACACAAAATAAGGCGGTTAATAATATTAACAAAGATAGGCACAGTGCGCCACAGAACTGATAAACAGCGGCGAGAAACACCGCTTTAAATTAAATGAACGAAAACTGCTTACCTGAATGAGGACAAGCCGGCCTCCAGCGGTGAGGACACCGCCCCGGAGGGCTAATCAGCTAACTCCACCGAGCGAGAGCGCTCAGCTTAACGGAGTAATAAATCAATACGAATACAACACACAAGACAGCCGGCCTGTGAACAGGCCGGCGGCGAGGCTACACAAAACAAGGTGGTTAATAATATTAACAAGGATAGGCGCCGAGCGCCGCAGAACTGATAAACAGCGGCGAGAGGAACGCCGCTTTAATTTAAATAAATGAAACCCGCTTACCTGAAGCGAAAACAAGCCGGCCTCCAGCGGTGAGGACACCGCCCCGGAGGGCTAATCAGCTAACTCCACCGAGCGAGAGCGCTCAGCTTACGGAGTAATAAATCAATACGAATATAACGACAAGAAGAAAAGAGTTGGTGGACTTAGCGCAGTTTCTTGGAGGGTGCATAAGCACAGCCCCAACCCTATGGGTAACGAAACTACCACAGCGCTTTGTCCAAATTTCAATCCAACTCGCAACCTGCAAACGCGAGAAGATGTAAGAGGTCACTTCCTGGGTTTACCGGTCTTTTATGCCGGGGTCACGGGGTGACGTCACCCAGGTCACACGTGACTTTGTTGTTACTATTACTCGACCTGCACGTTCGTGTGATGGATATCCATGTGCTGAAAGCACCGCCTCTGGCGGTCAGTAGAAACGAAATAGAACCCTCAGTTTCTGAGATTAAAGTCACAGGTTCCTGAGTAAAATCCTGACTGTTGTCCGAGACCTCGTTCCCCTGCGCCCTGTCTGCAGTGCGTTTGGAAATGATAATAAAATGATACTGTAATCCTAAACAGGGAAATAAATGGATTTGTGAATTTTTGTAGACAGACACAGCAATGCTCATTAATATAAAATAAATAATAAAATATTAAATGACCCACTCTACTGCAAAACCAGAAAGTTAAAAGAAGCCTTTAGTTAATTAATTTAAATCATTACATTGGTTTTGAATTTGGACATCAGACAGGAAATATCCCGTGTCTATCACTTTTATTTACTGTTTTTTAATTAAGTTAAACTAGTTGTAATGTAATCATTTTTCATGGCCACGCCCACTTCACTTCCTGCCAGTGAAAATCACCTAAATTGATACTTGTCCACGGGAGTGTTTAAAAATGATGGACTGATGGATTTCTTTGCGCGCACACACTAACGCCGCCTCCTGTCTTTCCCTCCGTCAGGTTTGATCTGGTTCTGGATAACGTCGGTGGAGAGACGGAGAAATGGGCACTGGCGCTCCTCAAGCCCTGGTCTGGCGGCAAGTATGTTACCTTGGTAACACCGTTCCTGCACAACACCGACCAGCTCGGCCTCGCTGACGGAATGATGCAGACCGCCGTCACCATAGCAACCAAGGCACTGAAGGTAGAGAGAGAGAGACGCACGCACGTACACCCCACCAGAGAGAGAGAGAGGGGGAATAAAAGGAGAACTACAGAGTGAATGGGTTTGTGGTTAGTTTTTTCAAGAACATGAGACTCCTCCTCTCATCTCATCTCATGTTCTTGTTTTTCCACCACAAACTAACTTGTTGCACACACTCCATCCCCCCCCCCCACACACACACGAGCATTTTACCCCTTAATTCTGTCACTTTTATATACAAGTACATCTGTTTATTTTTTATTTATTTAATGATGTTTTCGCTGAGCTGTAACTGGTGAACGTTTTTAATCCCGATGCTATTGTGCTGTACAAAGAAACACAAATTATGATCGTCATAATATTAAATGAAATCTTTACCGTCTCAATCTGAGACCAACCCAAACTCCGTTATTGACATAATTATATAATTAAAATTAGTCTTTTTTTTTTTTTTTTTTTTTTGGTTCATTTAAAATTTAACCAAAAGGTAATGCAAAATTGCTTATTGGCTTTTTTATATTCTGTAGATTTGATACAGAATAATTTTGTTCCATTATCTAAAATCTAAATCACTTTTTTTTTTTTTTTTTAAACTAGAGGAGCTAAAGTTCCTCCAGGGAGGGAGGGGAGGGAGGAGGTTTCTGCATCGTATTGAAACATGATGAGCGGCGGATGTGTGTTGAGGTTTTGGCAGAAAAATCTCCCCTCCCCCTGCGCGCGGGTGTGTACGCACACGTGCATTTTTTTTTTTTTTAAATAAATCTTGTACTTAATGAAGATGAGAGAAAGCTGATGAGCTTCTTTTTTTGCTTTGTCGTCATTCACACAGACACACGATTCAGATTAATGAGCAAAAAACCCAGTGTGAGTTAATCAAATTACACCATTCACACATGAACAAACGACTATGTGAATCACACACCTTGTAAATGAGCGAATGTGGGAATGAATCTTTGGGAGCTTGAACAGAAGCCCGGGTGTGTGTCTGCCTTGCTGTGGTTCTTTACGGGGGGGGACACAGAGATCACACTTGGGTTCGAGACGGAATCTGATCGCCTGTCTCAGTTCGCTTCAGAGTGAACAGTGCTGGGAAAGTGAATCAACTCGCTTCCTGCAAATGAATCAAATGTGCTGTGGGGGGATGGGATTGTAGATGGAGGGAGATCAAGAGGCAGGCATAGATGGGTCGGTGTTTTTATACCGGTTCAGATCCCTGCGTTCACACTCGGGTCTGTCAGTGATCCTCTGGTCCTGATCCACTTTTGAATGAACTCCCCTCCAGGAAGGTACTCCGACATGTCAGGGGTGTGAAGTCACAGAGCTGTCGCGCTGTAGAACGTCCTGCCAGGTGTTCTGAAGAGTTATTTACATAATCACTGAATCATTTATTTGGGCTCAACACTGTGTGATTTTTGTTCATCGTTTTCCATGCAGCTGGAAATAAAACCGAATCAAATTTTACTGATTCAGACTCAGCAACCAGACGACTAGGTGTGAAAGTGCATGAGTTTATTTAACCAACCAACCAGGAAGTCTCTTGATATTAGTGCTCTTTTTTTTTTTTTGCAAGAGTCCTGAAGAAAATCTCACACACACATGAGACTAATCAGTGTGTGTCTGAGTGTGATGAACGTGGCCTTGTAATTGTTTCTCGTCTCCTTTTCCCTTCCTGCAGCACCTGACTAAAGGTGTACACTACCGCTGGGGGTTCTTCGCTCCGAGCGGCGCTGCGCTGGACGACGTGAGCGAGATCATGGACGCAGGAAAGGTACGACGGTTTACTCCACCTCAGTCTGTTCTACAGGAATGTACCGTAACTGACCAATCAGAATCAAGTATTCAACAGCGCTGTGTGATCACTGAAACAGGAAGTAGTTCATAAAGTAGTCTTTACACCATGATCCTGAACTGGAATAAGAAATGAGCAAAACATCAGGTTTTTTTTTTTTGGGGGGGGGGGGGTTAATTTGCATATTTTCATTAGTTTTGCCTGAAATGTAAACTAATCCCAGCAGAGACACAAAACGTCAAGCCCTTCTGGGTGCAAATACTTTAGATGGTATTGTAATGGATCAGAGCTCCAGATTCCAAAACATTACATTACGTTGTGTTCAGATTTTCTGGCTGATTTGAATATTCGGTGCTTTAGTTTCAGACTCACTGTGAGGGGAGGCTCAACAAGTTCTGTGTCTACACACACAACACACGCGCAGCAGGAAATGACCCCTCTCATGGACAGTAGAATTTTGTAGCATCGAATAGATTCCACTCCATTACCACCATAACGGCACTGCTTTTAGGAAGCTGCTGTGCGAGACATGAAAAGACCACATCTTTTTTTTTTTTTTAAATTTATTATAAATCACTCCATCACAACCTTTCTTTCTCTCTCTCTGTGTGTGTGTGTGTGTGTAGATCCGTGCGGTGGTGGAGGAGACATTCTCCTTCTCCCAGGTCCCTCAGGCGATGCAGAAAGTGGAACAGGGCCACGCCCGGGGCAAAACCGTCGTAACCGTTGCTAAGGAGCAGGACCAGTGACCATAGTAACAAGCAAGGAAATGAGGTTTGCTCACTGAGGGTGGTTCTGTCTCCATGGAAACGGAGACTAGAATTAAGCGTGAAGCTGAATGACTCTAAGCCGAGCTCCTCAGGATTAACAGGGGTCTGATGTCTACAATCGGACTAGTCACACGCTGTGGGCGTGGCCAGATATTGTATTAGTCTGTACATGGACGCTTTACTGTATTAATTCTGAAACCATGTCTGTGTGTAAAGATCTTTTAAAAAAAAAAATTTCTAATGATGTGGAGTGTTATTGAGGTTTATAACGCTAACAGAGTTCATGCACAGTTAAGTTTTTGATGCCGAGAGCCGCCATGTTTTTCCCGCATCACCTTGGAATTGAGACAAAGGTAGCATTAATTTTCACGTGTCAATACGTCGCTGAAGACTGTTTATTCTTCCGATGATAATCTTGCGGGCTTGCCAGTTCTTTTATGTTTGCATTTGCTGTCTGGCAGCTGGCGGAGGAAGTAACCACGGACTAATAGGAAGTAAGTGGTTTGGGTGAAATGAGTGATGTTCGAACATCAGGACCATGGGGCTGTTGAACACGTGTGTAAATCATTCGTGGATGGACAGAGGCAGGAATGAAACTTTATTCTTAATAAAAAAAAACACACTTTACAGCTTTTCAAAAGAAGAAAATGTACAACAAGAAGAGCAGAGAATAAAACTCAGGCACTTTAAAGGTAAGTGATGTTCAGTTCACACTCTTAACGCTGGAAAGATCTGTGGTGTTACAGCACCTCCTCTGGTCACTCTGTAGCATTACACCATGACTCATTTTAAATCCAGAATGTTCTTCAGGGATCTGAGACAGATAGATGGGTCGCGTCCTGGCTCCAGGACCAACAGCGCAGACTTTAATGACCTCATAGACGTGTTAGTCCTCCTGGTGGAGCTGCACCACAGGGCCCACTCTGAGAAGAGGCTATTGCACAACCCTCGCTAGACGTCACAGGATTTCTACGGTCCACCTCTGGTTGGGTTTCTGCTCATCGAACGAGTTCAGGATCACGTGGTTTTTGTCGTACTGCTGTCCACCTAGAAAACAGGACCATGATAGTAACTTACCAAAACATCGGAGAAAAATAGCATCTGAACTAAACTTATCAACCTCAAACTTTTTCACCATACTGAAAAATGTGTTTTTCAATACCAGTTTGAAGTCAGGAGCTCCACCTGGTGGCTGTACCTGGTAATGCAGTTACATTTCTGTACTGTACAACTTCTCAATAATTAACTTCATTTGCAGTTTTGACCAATCGGAGCACAGCAGCTCCCTCTGCACCGGGCTAAACATCTTAAATCATATAAAGGTAAGACAAGATCATGTAAACATTTTGTACTTTAGCATAAGTCACGATACCAGAGGCCATGGTGGTGTATTAGCTTAGGGCCCGGCCCTTGTCTCTCTTCATCCAGGAAACCGTACTGTACTGTATTCTTCAGGCTCAAGTGTACAGATATATATCTTAAAGCCTATTGTCACTAATGCAGAACTTTTTTTAAATCTTGTAGCTGTCTGTTACAGAGAGGACGAGGGGTTGAAGGCACCATGAAAGAAATAATATTGACTGAAAAACATTTTTATAAAAGTAAAGTGCTGAAAGGTGTCGGTTAGCACCTTTTATCTCACCGTAAGAAGGTTCTGGGTTCAAACCCCTGCCCAGGGTATCTGCACATTTTCAAGTACAAATTTAAAGACCTTTTCAAGACCTCTAAATGGAAAAATTAAGGCTGTACCATGGCAAAGAAAATGATAAATACGACAACTTAAAACTGTTTTCTGCAATAGTTTTTTTTTTTTACACTAACTTTAAGAAGAATGCACACAATTGGTGAACAACAGGGTGCATCAATGGCAGCTGTTAGACAGCAAACAGCTGAAGCAAAGTCATGTGTTTTGGGCTGCAGAACTACTGTAGCAGCGAGGAGAAGACTGGGGTTTACTGGAGAAAACACTGAATCATTTCAAAAATGAAAACAATAAACGGCAAGTAGAACCAGCTGAACAACCTTAGCCGGCATTATTTCAATCCCCAAAGATCATCTGTGATGTGCGAGTGTGGTACAGTACACAGCTGGCTGAGGAAGTTCTCAAGTATCTTCTGCATTATAGCAGGTAACAGTGTAAACCTGTTTATGCAGTCATACAATCATCAGAGCGTTACATTAAACACAGAAAAACTGTCATCTTTCATAACCATTATCAATATGTTGTAATAACTAAACTATCAATGTTCATTATTCAAAAATAATTTATCTATAATCTATGAATATTACTACTAATAACTTAATTTTTAAAAATTAACTCAATTTTATAACACTAATCACTACTTATTAGCTATATTAATTAAGCAGTGATTATCAAAATGTAATTTAACAATTAGTAATTATTAAAATAGTAGTTTAGTAGTAGTGATAAACAATTATTCATGGATTGTTTTTAATAGTGAACATTTGATAATTGAACTGATAAGTATTATTATTAGTACTGTTTATTAGTAGTAGTACAGTTATTTTATATCAATGTTCACTATTTAAAAAAATTATCTAATTCATGTTTGGAGTCTACCAGTTACTACTTTACAAATAACTATTAAAATTTAATAACTTATTTATCCCTAGTACTTATTAATCAATAATAAATACTATTACTACCAATTTATTAGTGGTTAATATTATCGTCTACAAGTGTTTTTAATATAAGTAGTAAACTTTTTGTACAAATTATTTATATTGTACTATATTTAGAATTATTGTATTTTCTGGAGTTCTTTTTAATTGAGTTTTGAACTAAAGGCTATTTATATTAAACTTAGTACAATAAACAATGTTAATTATGTAAAAAAAATTATGCTAATCATTCATTAGTATTATTAGTAGTAGTATTTCCTATAAGCCCCATTTTCCACCTGACTCTTGTGCGTGAACCCCCCTGCGTTTCACGCTGGAGCGCTTGACCTCTAACACGCGCGTCTCGTGTCCATGAAAAGCCAGTTTCCCAGTGGGCGTGTCCCCAGCGCTGCGGTACCGGCTTTAAACACATTTGTGCAATCCAGCGCTTTTTATCACAAACGATTCTTATTTGTTTGTCATCCCCCAACCACTTGTCATTAAACAGGCATCTTCCCATAATTATCAACGCTTTCTAGCGCCTGCGTAAGCTACCTGCGCATCTCTCACTCTTCACACCCACTGCACTTCCTCCAGTAGCCTCCTAGCATTAGCTCTTGATCTGCAGAACCAATCAGCTGTTTCACGGATACCACCATTTTGGATTTGGCGCGGTGCACTCTGGGACCGTTTGGGAACAAACAAAGCATCCCATGCGAGATGTCAGCCTACGCGAACTTGTTGTAGACGTTTCATCTCATCGTCTGTAGCTGCTTTATCCTGTCCTACAGGGTCGCAGGCGAGCTGGAGCCTATCCCAGCTGACTACGGGCGAAAGGCGGGGTTCACCCTGGACAAGTCGCCAGGTCATCACAGGGCTGACACATAGACACAGACAACCATTCACACTCACATTCACACCTACGCTCAATTTAGAGTCACCAGTTAACCTAACCTGCATGTCTTTGGACTGTGGGGGAAACCGGAGCACCCGGAGGAAACCCACACGGACACGGGGAGAACATGCAAACTCCGCACAGAAAGGCCCTCGCCGGCCACGGGGCTCGAACCCGGACCTTCTTGCTGTGAGGCGACAGCGCTAACCACTACACCCCCGTGCCGCCTGCTGTTGTAGACATTGTGTTTAGTAATTAAGGTCATAAAAGCCTCGTACTCATTTGTCCTGCCAGTGTGTGTTTTACTCCTAGAGTGAAATGGGTGGTGCTGATCGACATTATGAATATAATAGTACTATACTACGTCTAGACTATAGCCATAATGTTTTAGTATCATTGGTAAAAGGGACTTTATAAACATGACATCACCATGGTTTAGTTGAAATTTTCAGATAAATGTTGCTTAGTTAAGAATCTACATCAGGCCTCAGGAGTTCGGTTCACAATGGTGATTTAAATATATGGACCTAGGCTTGCTTCATTTGTTGAAAAATAAGTGAATGTATAAGTTATCAATCCTATTAGACTGTAGACCTATGTATCTGATCTAAATCAAGACCTAGATAACACACTTGCCTGGAAGTACAGGCAAACACAGGATTATGGGCACACCTATCTTTTTTCACATGTGGCACATATCTGAGCCAAGATATTGAAATGTATGTTTTTATTTATTTTCAGATTAGTTATCAAAGACCATGTAAAAGAACTTAAGTGTCATTCGTGTCCTGTCAAGTGGCGTCCTTTGTGGCTGCGGTTGATCAACCGGAGTGACCTAAAGATGCTATCAGACCACACACGAGTTTGCCCCCAAGTGGTCCCAGAGTGCACCGCGCCAAATCCAAAATGGCGGTATCCATGAAACGGTCCATGCTGCCCCCAAAAGGTACGCTGGTCACTTTTAAAGTTACGGTTAAAAAAATACCCCAAACCGGATGGAGACATTTCACTCGTTCGGTCCAATATTAAATTTAATACCTCCCTTTCGAAAATTCCAGTCATTCCAAACAATTTATGATGCTTTTAGGCCTTGAAAACCGAAAGTTGTATTTAAGACTTTTTAAGGACCCGTGGGAACCCTGCTGTCGGCGTGGGTTTCCTCCCGTAGTTCAAAGACGTGCAGGTTCAGTAAAAACACCCAGCCAGTGGGGTTGTACAAGTAGTTTACAAAAAAATCTGTGCCAGATCAATTGGTGACCCTTAACAGCAGCAGTGAAGATCTCAGGGCCGAGTTCGCTCTCTGGACCGATGCGGAAGAGGGCTTGACTCAGAGTAAACAGCAAGAATTCTACATCCTGGTTTTAAAGTAACCCAGACATCTGGTGAAAGCCGCCACCACTGAATCCAACTGGGAATTTTAATTTAGTACATTTGTTTATTACAGACTGAGCCTTAGAACTAGGCATGTAACGATCTGTTGTGCAACGCTAAATCATGGTGCAAATTTGACACTTCATTTTCTCACTGTAACAGCAGCATTCAGCCAGAAGAGGGCGCAATAACTGCTTGTTTAATTTATTCCTTTTATTTAAAAGCTTATTTTAAAGGAACAGTCCACCGTATTTCCATAATGAAATATGCTCTTATCTGAATTGAGACGAGCTGCTCTGTACCTGTCCGAGCTTTGTGCGACCTCCCAGTCAGACGCGCTGTCACTCCTGTTAGCAATGTAGCTAGGCTCAGCATGGCCAATGGTATTTTTTGGGGCTGTAGTTAGATGCAACCAAACTCTTCCGCGTTTTTCCTGTTTACATAGGTTTATATGAGCAGTGACATGAAACAAGTTCAGTTACACAAATTGAAACGTAGTGATTTTCTATGCTATGGAAAGTGCGCACTATAATGACAGGCGTACTAACACCTTCTGCGCGCTTCGGCAGCGCATTGATATCTGAGCTCCATATCAGTGTGCTACCGAAGCGCGCAGAAGGTGTTAGTACGCCTGCCATTATAGTGCGCACTTTCCATAGCATAGAAAATCGCTACGTTTCAATTTGTGTAACTGAACTTGTTTCATGTCACTGCTCATATAAACCTATGTAAACAGGAAAAACGCGGAAGAGTTTGGTCGCATCTAACTACAGCCCCAAAAAATACCATTGGCCATACTGAGCCTAGCTACATTGCTAACAGGAGTGACAGCACGGTCGCGCAAAGCTCGAACAGGTATGGAGCAGCTCGTCTCAATTCAGATAAGAGCATGTTTCATTATGGAAATACAGTGGACTGTTCCTTTAAGCTAAGAGGCTACAATATTTTACTCCAACCTTGACAAATCATGGGTAAATTTTGTTGGCTATTAGTTTAAGTTGATAAAGAACAGGAAAATAAATGTTCATCACAAGGAAATTGGTGCCTACCTCCATCCCAAGTGAATGTTTAACCCTGCCAAAAACGTGTAGTTCCGCATGGCGCTCCAATAAAACGCACGTCTTTGTCACGAAGACTTTTTAGCAACACAACCTGTAACTGCAGTACCAAGCACGGCCACCAGGTGAAGGAGCTCCTGATTAACAGTTACATACTGCGTGTTTGGGTTTTTTCCCCTCCAATAAGTGTAAAAATGGACGATTCTACAGGCAGGTGTGAGTGCAGGAAAGCTACATGTAAAATGTTCTCTCGTCTGTGATCAGAGTGAGAATTGGATCGTTTATACATTCAGATCGATACCTGAAAGAGATGTCACATGACTTCCTCCTGGCGGTGCCAGGAACGGCTTTACATCAGCTCCTGACTCTTTAAAATACAACCCTGATTCCAAAAAAGTTGGGACAAAGTACAAATTGTAAATAAAAACGGAATGCAATAATTTACAAATCTCAAAAACTGATATTGTATTCACAATAGAACATAGACAACATATCAAATGTCGAAAGTGAGACATTTTGAAATTTCATGCCAAATATTGGCTCATTTGAAATTTCATGACAGCAACACATCTCAAAAAAGTTGGGACAGGGGCAATAAGAGGCTGGAAAAGTTAAAGGTACAAAAAAGGAACAGCTGGAGGACCAAACTGCAACTCATTAGGTCAATTGGCAATAGGTCATTAACATGACTGGGTATAAAAAGAGCATCTTGGAGTGGCAGCGGCTCTCAGAAGTAAAGATGGGAAGAGGATCACCAATCCCCCTAATTCTGCGCCGACAAATAGTGGAGCAATATCAGAAAGGAGTTCGACAGTGTAAAATTGCAAAGAGTTTGAACATATCATCATCTACAGTGCATAATATCATCAAAAGAATCAGAGAATCTGGAAGAATCTCTGTGCGTAAGGGTCAAGGCCGGAAAACCATACCGGGTGCCCGTGATCTTCGGGCCCTTAGACGGCACTGCATCACATACAGGCATGCTTCTGTATTGGAAATCACAAAATGGGCTCAGGAATATTTCCAGAGAACATCATCTGTGAACACAATTCACCGTGCCATCCGCCGTTTCCAGCTAAAACTCTATAGTTCAAAGAAGAAGCCGTATCTAAACATGATCCAGAAGTGCAGACGTCTTCTCTGGGCCAAGGCTCATTTAAAATGGACTGTGGCAAAGTGGAAAACTGTTCTGTGGTCAGACGAATCAAAATTTGAAGTTCTTTATGGAAATCAGGGACGCCGTGTCATTCGGACTAAAGAGGAGAAGGACGACCCGAGTTGTTATCGGCGCTCAGTTCAGAAGCCTGCATCTCTGATGGTATGGGGTTGCATTAGTGCGTGTGGCATGGGCAGCTTACACATCTGGAAAGACGCCATCAATGCTGAAAGGTATATCCAGGTTCTAGAGCAACATATGCTCCCATCCAGACGACGTCTCTTTCAGGGAAGACCTTGCATTTTCCAACATGACAATGCCAAACCACATACTGCATCAATTACAGCATCATGGCTGCATAGAAGAAGGGTCCGGGTACTGAACTGGCCAGCCTGCAGTCCAGATCTTTCACCCATAGAAAACATTTGGCGCATCATAAAACGGAAGATACGACAAAAAAGACCTAAGACAGTTGAGCAACTAGAATCCTACATTAGACAAGAATGGGTTAACATTCCTATCCCTAAACTTGAGCAACTTGTCTCCTCAGTCCCCAGACGTTTACAGACTGTTGTAAAGAGAAAAGGGGATGTCTCACAGTGGGAAACATGGCCTTGTCCCAACTTTTTTGAGATGTGTTGTTGTCATGAAATTTAAAATCACCTAATTTTTCTCTTTAAATGATACATTTTCTCAGTTTAAACATTTGATATGTCATCTATGTTCTATTCTGAATAAAATATGGAATTTTGAAACTTCCACATCATTGCATTCCGTTTTTATTTACAATTTGTACTTTGTCCCAACTTTTTTGGAATCGGGGTTGTACTAAAAGCCTGTTGTGTATCAACAGACACTCCTCAACTCCCTCCGTACGACCCGACGTTCACGGCACGAGTTAAAGCAAGAACAGTGAGTGGGTTCAGGATTTTACTGGACTGTAAGACGGTTGTTTTAGTTCAGACCAACATTATGGTTCACTCACTGTCACATTACTCATTAAAGTGCATATTCTGGACCAAGTTCGGTTTTTCTTTTTTATATGAAAGTATGTCCCTTTACACGCAGCCATCTGTCTACAGGAGTCTGGAGCCAGATTTGTGTCGTCACCTGCGGAAGCGCCAGCAGGCTGCGAGAGCTTGCACGGTTTCAGTGCACAGCCTGTGTAGACCAAGCGCTCCCATTTCTCTCTCATTGTCCGGTCTTTTGGAAACGATGAGTACTAATCCCATCAAGATTGGTGTTGCTACACCCTCCTACGATACATCTGTTAACCATTTTAATAATTACGCGATAACGTTGAAGAAATTTGCAGAAAACCACCAGGTCGTTTTCTCATAAACAAACCAGCGCTGACGTAGGATTCAGAAGGAGGCGTCCCGCACGCGGCGTCACGAAAATCAATGTTTGCCGGGAAATCCAAACGCCAAGTTTTTTCAGAGGCGGACCAATTCACCTCAAATGGCTCGATTTCAACTGAATTTTTCTGACATTGCACAAGGTAAAAAAAAAAAAAAGCAAAATGTGACATATTTTAATATTAACTAGGAGTACAGGTAATCATCGATTTATGACTGGCAAGTGTTTCCCAGCCTGAGCGCTGCAACAGCTGATGACGACGTAGACGACCCACAGCCAAGCACCGGTCATGCCAGCGGTCACTACATTTTGTATTTTGCTATGATATAAACTAAAATGTTTTCTATTTTTCACACCTGTATTTCGTATTTTTTGTTTTGCACGTATTAAACGAATTGTACAGTACGCAGTGTTTGACTTAAACCAAATAATGAGCCAAGGTAATGAAATCTCATCTCATCTCATTATCTGTAGCCGCTTTATCCTGTTCTACAGGGTGGCAGGCAAGCTGGAGCCTATCCCAGCTGACTACGGGCGAAAGGCGGGGTTCACCCTGGACAAGTCGCCAGGTCATCACAGGGCTGACACATAGACACAGACAACCATTCACACTCACATTCACACCTACGCTCAATTTAGAGTCACCAGTTAACCTAACCTGCATGTCTTTGGACTGTGGGGGAAACCGGAGCACCCGGAGGAAACCCACGCGGACACGGGGAGAACATGCAAACTCCGCACAGAAAGGCCCTCGCCGGCCCCGGGGCTCGAACCCGGACCTTCTTGCTGTGAGGCGACAGTGCTAACCACTACACCACCGTGAGGTAATGAAATAAGAAAATAAAATAAGACTTTAAGATGATTACAATATCATTACTTTCATTTAACATAGGCTGACTTACAACCGGGCAGTCATAACCAAACGCAGTCGTAAGTCGACGACTACCTGTATTTGACAGACAGCGGCGCTTCCTTGGGTGACTCTGCTGCCCCTGGTGGTCACTAAATTAAGTTTTGGCACCTGAGCTATTTCAAACTACAGCAGCAGCAGTGTCGTGATTAACTGATCGTGACGTTCAGGGGTGCACTGGGGCATGTGGACGCATGCGTGCACCTTGAATTAAGGTGTGGCTGTCTACAACAGAATTCTGTCTTCACAGCTCAGAGTGCCATCACTCATAACACAGGTGTGTCTTCTGCATGCCACACACACACCCTGCTACATGTACAAGCTCATCCTGTGTTCAGTCATTCCTGAGGCGTGTGTATATGAGAGAGAGAGAGGAGTCTTTGTATATCGCTTTCACTTTTAAACCTCAAAGCCCTCAGTTTAAGTTCATCAGCAGAGCCACACACTGACCTTTGACCTCCAGCACCACGTCGGGTTTGAGGTTGGAGCGTATGAGGCCGTCAGCTGTGATGTTCCAATACTGACAGTCTTTCCCGTGTTCAGGGGAGATGTTGAGACGACAGCCGGGCATCACCATCCCCGCCGCGGGCTCCAAACAGCAGTCCTCCACCAGCTACACACGCGGGAAGGAGTGAAGAGCAGTCAGACACACACACAGGCAGTTTCTCTAATGCCTTCAATTAATTTTTTTCTTAGGACGATGTGGAGAAATTTATGAATAATTAACGAGCTTGTTTATCTGATCACAGAGCACCAACTCCCTGCACCCTGAGTGTTTCTATAGCAACCGGTCATTCACAGCAATATGTACGGCTCTCGCTACATAAACAGACAAAACCAAAGCGGTGTTCAGGTGAAGGTTTCTGTGAGGATTATTTATGGGCGGAGTCTCCAACAACTCGAACGCCACGGGTTTTATTTTCTTCAATTCCAGACAGAGAGGCTGGTGAGGCAACAACTGCCCCCCACCCACACCTATCCGTGCCATAATCCAAAACTTCTGCTTTCATTAAATATTTAATCACACCGCTTTAGATTCTTCTCGACTGCTGGAGAGAGTGAGGAGTTTTTTTTTTTTTAATGCCCGTCAGTGCCGAAGGCTATTTCATGGCAAGAGCATTTCTATAAAAGGTATTATAATTTATTCATAAATAAATAAGACGCCGCAGAGACGCACGTGATAAAAATTCTAAAACGTTTGGTGGTGGGACTTTAAACACATCATCCGGAGGACTCGGAGAATAAAACCATTCCTCTCTACTGGTGGGAAAAATTGACAAACACAAAGCTCTAAAGTGAAGACGCTACGACAAGCAGGAAGAGACGAGGAGGAAGGGGCGGGGTTTATATCATTATCAACAAAAACAAACCCAGAGAGAGAGAGACGGGGTGTGTTGGTGTAAATGATGATTGCGCTTGTGTGTGTCGGTGGTTGTCGCCAGCACAGTTCCTTGAACACACACTGTAATGTGTGTAATGTGTGTAATGTGTAAGGTGTGTAATGACGGTGGTGTGAAAGTGAGGCAGGAGCGAGGGACGGGACGGGACACTAAACACACAGAGGAACGCAGCGTGACAAATCATCGTCAAATCCTGGTGTGTGTTTTTTGAAGGATTAGTGTTCTTCTTAGTCTAAAACACAGGACCCCCCCCCCCCCCCCCCCCACACACACACACCCACTCCTGCTTTCCACAATGAAGAACTTCAGCGTCATCGTTCCTCCAAACCGCTCATCTCTCACCACTGATTATTTCTGTCAATTTTTGAATAAAGAAAAACCCGAGATACAGGTTTAGCTTCATTTTATTTTTGAAAAGAAAAATTGAGATTTTTTTTTTAACCTGCGCCCATTTTCCCATCTCTTAGCGTACGAACATTTACTGATTTACTGAATTCAGACACGAACTGGAGTTCTTCACAAAAGGAGACGTTACTCAGAATTTGTAAAGATCAGAAACAGAGCTGTGTGAGATGATCAGCTCCAGGCTCTGAACGAGGCGCTGCGTCAGACACCGGGAGAAAAGAAAAGTAAAACAAAACAAACAGCAAGCGTAGGACGTCATTTTCTACAGTTCCCTTACAGTTACTGAAGTAGACACACATTAATACTTTTATTTGGATCTAAACACAAGGAAATTTCTTATTACAGATCCAAATACTGATGGAAGTAATTTCATAGGATTAGTAAGAACAGGTCAATCACAAAGCGTCCCGTACTATACATTACACTGTACTGATAGTTTGGGGTAAACATGCAAAAAAAAAATAGGCGTGGTTAAGGGTACACATGGCATCTCCTCCTCCAGATTGCTATGCTGCCTATTACGGCAGAGATTGAACAATACTTGGCAAGTTTTTTTTTGAATTGTCCTTCTTCAGTCCACGCAGGGCAAATCTATGTCCATGTCCCAGGCTGCCAAACACGAGAACAACAAGTTTACACCTCTAGCCCTGGTTTGTGACTGCATCCAAAAGCGGCTGGTATTTTAAACGCTTGGAGTGGTAACAAGTGTCCATGTAACACACACACACACACACACACACACACACACACACACACACACCCCGGCAGATCTCTGTAGGAATCTGTTTCATGTTTTCAGAGCTTTATAACATTAAGAGCCTCTCAGTGGAGAAAACGAGTGCTGTATGTTGTTGATCACCCCAGAGGAACGCAGTGTTTATTCTCTCTACATTCACTGGATCAGAGCAATCGTGCGCTCTGATTGGCTACTATGAGGATATCAGCTCATACACTGGACTGGGAGGAGAGAAAAACAAAATGGCAGACCAACCGAGGACAAAATAAAAACTCTACTTGAAAACAAAACCCTGAAAAATATATAAAAAAAAAGCAACAAAATACGGAATATGAGCATTTAACGGTAAGAACATCTCTTGCCCCCCCAAGAAACATTAGTGTTTTTCACAAATCGCTCCTGTCATTTCGCCGGTTTGTTTACATACTAAGCAGAAATGATTTTGTCGGATGTTTTGTATAAAGCGTTTATTGATCAAATTTGCAAAAAAAAAAAAAATGCTCCGTTTCTCAAAACCCAGTGAATGTGGATCGAATAAAACAAACAGTTATTCCACTCAATCTCAGCGCGACGCATCTCGCCGCCCAGCTCATGTACGACTCCATTTCATGGAATAACCGTTAAACAGCTGGTTTTAGTGTTCTAATCCAATACTGAACTGATTTCTGTTGTTTTTGTCGTTAGGAAAAATCTCGACCCAGACAGATGTGAAAAAACGGCCCTGGTTAAAAAAGTTTTCCTGTAAGTCAGACCCTCCAGGATTTCACGGTGTTCAACGCAAATTCAAGGCGGTGTTGCAATTATATCCAATCACCGCAACTTTCACCAATCATTGGCGTCGTCTTGAGGTGACGTCGACAAACTACCTTCCGCCTTACTTCCCTGTATACGTTCAAGAGAAGCAGCATGTGCGAGTCAGTGTTTATATAGGCTTAAATTCTGTTACTGAAAGTGTGTTATGTTTACAGTGAAGGACTGTGTGCACTTTACATTATTTTTTTTTTTACTTAATACAAGAAATTAATGGATGCCAACATTTTTGCCAAAATGGTATTTTATTTTCCATTGTTTAGGCAGCTTCAGCATCATACTGTGAGATTCTGTTCAAATTGTTTTTTTCTTCGGGGGCGCTGTTGAGCAGGATATGGAGTAAGACACGCTTTGGGAAGCTCTGCCAAAATCTAAGTTTAAAATTGTATTTGAAGCGCTTTATACTTCTCATATTGGTCGACTGAAGTCACGTACATGTGGCCAGTGAGCTGATCTGTATTTTATGTCAATGGCGAGGAACCTACGACAATATTCTTACACTCCTGGGCGGAAAACGGCTAATAGCAAACAAGCTAGCATGGAAGATCTCAAGACCGAAGTTCTTGCCTCTCTTAAAGATGACATCTCAACACTAATCAGGTCAGAACTAAAGGACATTCTTACTGGCGAATTCAGCGCGGTAAAAAGTGAAATTCAGGCTGTTAAGACTGAGGTCGTGAACAGTGTTTCTCGACTGCGCACCGACCTAGAAACGGTGACTACCAAAATGGCTGACATGGAGCACAGTCTGACAACGTGCTCAGACGATGTTACAACTCTACAAGCTACAGTCGAACAACTTCAGGCAAATGTGTTGGACTTGCAACAAAAATGCATGGACATGGAAGGCAGAATGAGGAGATCAAACATCCGAATACTAAACGTCCCAGAGGAGGCTGGAACGGGCGACCCGTCATTCGTCACACAGCTACTGAAGGAGGCATTCGATTTGGATAAAGACGTGTTGGTTGACAGATCGCATCGACTCGGAAGGGCTTCGTCATCAAAGAAATCTAAACCTACGCGAGAGAATAGCCCTACTGCAAGCCAGGAGAAGCCCCGGGCCATAATCGCAAAGCTCCATTATTATCAGGATTGTGTGGACATACTTCGCCGAGCAAAGGAAAGAGGTGATGGCTTGCGCTATGGAGGAGTGTCTATTTCCATCTTTCCGGATTATCCTCCAGCCGTCGCGCGAGCAAGATCTGCGTTCAACGAGGTAAAACAGCTGCTGAGAGGCCGCGAGGATGCCCGCTACGGAGTGAAGTTCCCTGCCAAGTTATGCATCACTTTCAAAGGCACCAAGAAAGAATTTTTGGACCCGAGAAAAGCGATGTCGTATGTGAAATCGACAATACTTGTGGAAGACAGGCCTGTATCGTCAGAGTAAACGTTGTAATCATGATGACATGTCCGAAAGGTAGGCTAAAATCTATTTAGAAATTGAAAGTGATCGCGAGTGAGAGAGAATTACTGTAATCAATAGAACCACTGATGTTTGGACTGGCTTGATACAATGGACAGTCGACTTAACGTATTGGAAGCGCTTTTCATTACTGCTTAATTGGCAGAGCCCCCTGCTCGAGTTTGAGTTCCCCCATCACAAGCACATAGTCTATGTGTGGATTCCATTGTAAAGGGTTTAGTGTTCACCTCATTCTAGGTGACAAGGGGAGGGACTTAATCGCACCTGATAATCTTTTTTGTATGGTTTTAATGCTTATTTTTCTCACCTTTTTTTTTTTTTTTTTTTGGAGGAGGACCTTTTTTTTTTTTTTTTTTGCACCAATATCTGGATACATTAATATGCTTTTATATAATGATAAATGGCTAACACACTGTTGAGAGGTAATACAGGATGCCCAGTTAACTTTGTTTCCTGGAATGTGAAATCTTTAAATCACCCTGTTAAACGCAAGAAAGTTCTGTCGCATCTCAGCCAGCTTAATGCTGGACTGGCCTTTCTCCAAGAAACACATTTACGTCAATGTGATCATAGTAAACTAAGAGGCACCTGGATAGGTCAACTCTATCATTCCAATTTCAACAGCAAGTCAAGAGGCACAGCTATTTTGATAAATAAGAATGTTCCATTTGTAATGTCAAAAGTGGAGGCAGATAACTATGGAAGGTATGTTATAGTTACAGGAAGATTATATGAAACCCCAGTTGTCCTAGCTAACATATACGCCCCCAACTGGGATGACGAGTCATTTTTTTCATCCTTTTTTTCTCGCTTGCCAGATATAAACTCTCACTACCTTATTTTGGCAGGTGATCTGAACTGTGCCTTCTCCCATTTAGACCGTAGCTCAACTAGAATGGTCCCTCAAACTAGAGCAAGCCAAACCATTGATTTATTTCTTCAGACTTATGGGATTACAGATGTATGGCGCTTTCAGAATCCTAACTCTAGATGTTACTCTTTTTTCTCCCATGTTCATAAAACCTTTTCCCGCATAGATTATTTCCTAATGGACAACCGCCTTCTCCCCATAGTGAGTAAGTGTGAATATCAAGCAATTATTATATCTGATCATGCCCCATTATTGATGACATTGGATATACCAACCTCACAAGATGTTTATAGACCATGGCGATTAAATAATTTATGGCTCAGTGATCAATGCTTTGTTGATTTTATCTCATCTGAAATATCATCATTTATGGAAAATAATAAAACACCAGGTATGTCATCATCAACAATATGGGAGTCTATGAAGGCATATCTAAGGGGACAAATTATATCTTATTGTGCCCAAAAGAAAAAGGGTGAAACAGCATATCTTAAGAAATTAACTGAGGATATTTTGCATGTCGATAGGTTACTTGCTCAGGCGCCATCCCCAGACTTGTATAAACACAGGCTCATGTTACAGACAGAATTCAATCTTTTATCATCTAAATATATTACCAACCTTCTCAATAAATCACATCATAAAATTTATGAACACGGTGAAAAAATAGGTACAATTCTTGCACACCAGCTGCGCCAAAGGTCTGCAGCCCAAAGTATAACTGAAATAAGTGATGAGACAGGCAATAAGCATATCAACCACCTTGAAATTAACCAGACTTTCCATAGGTTCTATTCTAGGCTGTACAGTTCTGAATCACATCAGGATAAAAATCTGTTTCAATCCTTTTTTCACAATTTAGATATTCCTTCAGTACAGAAGCAAGTTGCCTCTGAACTTGATGAGCCATTCACTGAAGAAGAATTTTGCTTTGCTGTGAAAACTATGCAAAATGGCAAATGCCCGGGGCCAGATGGATTTCCTAGTGAATTTTTTAAAAAGTTTTCTAAAGAGCTAGCACCTCTTCTACTCTCTGTGTTTGAAGAGTCATTCACAGCTGGGTCACTGCCCCCAACAATGCGTCAAGCTGTTATATCACTTATTCCTAAGAAGGACAAAGATCCCTTAATATGTGGCTCTTACCGCCCAATTTCTCTTTTAAATGTTGACAATAAAATACTTGCCAAAATGTTAGCCTTGCGATTGGAAAGAATACTTCCATCACTGATATCAGAGGATCAGACAGGATTCATTAAAAATAGACAATTATCATCTAATGTACGTAGATTGCTTAATATTCTTTACAACTCCTCACCATCCAAAAGCAAAGAAGTTTTGATATCACTAGACGCCGAAAAGGCCTTTGATCGAGTAGAGATGGACTATCTTTTCTTTATTTTAGAACGTTTCGGGTTTGGACCACAATTTATACAGTGGATTAAGGTATTGTATTTCCTACCTATGGCAGCTGTTCGAACCAATAATAACCTCTCACCTTTCTTCAATTTACAACGTGGCACTAGACAAGGCTGCCCCTTGTCGCCCCTACTATTTGCTTTAACTATTGAGCCACTGGCAATTGCACTGTGTAGCAATACTGACATCAAAGGAGTGTTGAGAGGCGGATTAGAGCACAAGGTTTCACTATATGCCGATGATATGCTCATATATATGTCAGATCCTGAGGAAAGTCTACCTAAGATGCTGGAGGTGCTACATTCATTTGGTAGGATTTCAGGATACAAGGTTAACATGCAAAAAAGTGAACTTATGCCTATTGACCCCTCCTATCAGCTTACTACAAACCAATCATTTTCTATCAAGATATGCACACATAAATTTAGGTATTTAGGAATTTGGATAACACGTAGGTTTAAAGATTTATATGAAGCTAATTTTGCCCCACTTTTAAAAAGTCTAAAGACAGACTTAAGCCGCTGGAACCTCCTCCCGCTATCCCTAGGGGGAAGAATCAACGTTGTCAAAATGAATATCATGCCTCGTTTTTTGTTTGTCTTCCAATGCCTCCCCATTTTCTTAACTAAATCTTTTTTTGGAAATATAAACAAACTTATATCTGGCTTTATTTGGAATGGGAAAAATCCACGTATACGTAAAGAAGTACTGCAACGACACAAACAACATGGTGGGTTCTCCTTGCCCAACTTTCAATATTACTATTGGGCAACTAATATTAAAAACATACTTTTTTGGATCCACTCTGCTACTTATGAAAACTGCCCCAGCTGGTTGCAGCTAGAAATAGCATCTTGCAAACAGGTCTCATTACATGCAATAGCCTGCTCCAAAATTCCCCTTGCAGAGCCCATGTCCAAATTCTGCAGCAATCCCATTGTGAAACACTCTTTTAAAATATGGGCACAATTTAGACGGGCCTTCTCTTTATTTGACATGTCTAAGAATGCCCCTTTGGTTGGAAACAATATGTTTACCCCATCTATAAATGATAATGCCTTTAAGGTCTGGTCTGAGAGGGGACTGAAGACAATCAAAGATCTCTATGTTGGTGGGGTGTTTGGATCCTTTGAATATTTCCAAACACAAAACCGCATTCCTAGCACACACTTCTACAGGTATCTGCAGCTCCGTAGCTTTGTTTCTACACACTTTCCATCTTTCCCATCACCACAGACAGATTCTCTTTTAGATACATTAATCAAAATCCTTCCTCAATTTAAAGAAACAATAGGAATAGTTTATGGTGTACTTAATACAAGCAACTTAGAACAATTAACAGTGTTAAAAAGCAAATGGGAGGAGGAACTGGATACAAATATATCTGACACACAATGGCAATCCGCTCTCAAAAATATACATTCATCGTCAATTTGCCTCAAGCATGCTGTTATTCAATTTAAAGTTTTCCACCGGTTACATTGGTCCAAGACAAGGTTGGCTAGGATTATGCCTAATATTGATCCAACATGTGACAGATGTAAAGTTGAACCTGCTACACTCGTACACATGTTCTGGAGTTGTCCAAAATTATTTGAGTTTTGGAATTCAATCTTTGTGTTTTTGTCTAAAGCTCTGAATGTGGATATTGAACCCTCTCCATTGGTTAGTATTTTTGGAGTAGCACCTGAAGAACTAAGCGGCATAGGCGACTATGGTAAAATTGTTATAGCATTTACAACACTAATTGCCAGACGTATTATATTAATGAAGTGGAAAGACAAATCGCCCCCTACATTTAAGCATTGGATTAATGATGTAATGCAATATCTGACACTTGAAGATATCCGATTTCATATCCAGGGTAACAGTCTCAAATTCTGCTATATTTGGCAGCCTGTCCTTACTTTAGTGGGAAAGCTTGATTCTAATGACATTGTTATGTAGTAAATTCTATGGAAGTCCTCCTCCTCCTTCCTTCTTTATTTGTGTATTTTATTCATTTATTTATTTATTTATTTTTCATTATTGTTTTTTTTTTTTTTTTTTAATTTTATCTATTATTATTATTTATGTCATATTGTTTTTTCTTCTTGTTGTTGTTAATTACTTTTAATTGGGGTGCGACGGGGTTGGGAGGGTTGAATGTTAATGTTTGTTCTGTACTTAACACAAAAATAAAAAAGACTTGAGATTAAAAAAAAATTGTTTTTTTCTTCTATGAAGCCTGAGCCATTTATTTTATTAGTTTATAATTATTGTTTAATTTAGTCTTCAGGAGAGACTGCCTGAACACAGTACTAGTATTAATAGTTTTTTTTTCTTACATGAAAGCTGAGGCATTTATATTATATTTTAAGGTAACTTCATGTTGTGCTGTGAGGTTCTCTGCACTTTAACTTTTGAACCAACAGGTGCATTTGGATAAGTAAAGCCTATTTTTCTGCATTTTTGTAGTCCTGGTAATCTTTTATATTGGTAAAGTTGTTTATAGGACCATTTCTCAGTGTCTTTGTTTTTTTAATCAATAGTTTTTCGGTAATAACTTAATATTTAACATATCACTCAATTTTAATCACAAAAAGAGAAAATCGCAACAATTTCTCGCAACTCTCACTTCCTCCCGCAATGTAATCGCAACAAAAACCTAAAAAAACACCGCAACTTTCATCGCAATTTTTTGGAAAACCCCCCGCAACAATCACAAAAAAGGCCCGCGGAATCCTGGGGGGACTGGTACAGCAAGTCTCAGTTGCTGCAGTTGATTAATTTTGCGGCGGCGGTTTGACCTGCTCGAGTTGTTGATGTTAATAAAATGTGGGCGTTTCTAGCAAACCGTTTATCTTTTACAGAATTAAATTAGTGCAGAATTGACAGCTTTCTTTCTTTTGTGCGTCATCGAGTTCAGAGTTTCACCACACTCGAGTCTCACACACACGGTGAAGAGGTGGAGGAGTGTGTACCTTGCAGTGCAGCAGGCCGTCCTGGTAAAGCCACACCTGCTCGTCTGCTCCGTTCTCCTCCAGAACCTGCAGTCGCAGCAGCTTGATGTCGTCCAGCGTCCCGGAGAGAGACATCACACAGCCCGTCTCAGCACTGCGCAGCCGGAAATACACAGGCTTCTGCTCTCACACACACACAGAAACCACATTCAGGTCTAAAATACCAAAATTAGACGAGACGTCATCTCAGAAATAAGTCAAATAAAGCAACGAGTCACTCAGACAAAAGTACTTTAAGTCACCAAATGAGGTCATAAGACTAATTTGCATATTCATTGGGGTCATCATGATTATTTGCATATCATATTACAAATTAATTTACACAAAGTAGGAAGGTTTTTGGAAGATCTCACGACTAGAAACTGATTTTTATACGTCATCAAAAATCGCCACTTACAGAATTACAGCATCAGCTACATAAAACGAAGCGGTGGTCGTGAGGAGACAGACACGGAAGAAAGGGTTAAAGATGGAATAACTTGATTTAGTGCTGCAAATATCACCAAAACGTTTAAAAATGAAGAAATGCGCAGGTCGGACAGACGGTGGGGATTAGCGAATGCCGATTGGTCGA
Organism: Neoarius graeffei; assembly: GCF_027579695.1. Lineage (NCBI taxonomy): Eukaryota > Metazoa > Chordata > Actinopteri > Siluriformes > Ariidae > Neoarius > Neoarius graeffei. The sequence goes on along the minus strand of NC_083579.1, from coordinate 3,249,185 downwards.
TGGGAACAAGGATTTGTTGGTAGGCAAAAAAAAAAAAAGTCTCGCGCTCTCGAGCTGCTCACTGCTTTTACAAAGCAGCAACATAACGAGTGACGATTATTGTATTCTTTCTATCAGCAGAACGGCTCTCGTCTTTACAGTTTTATTCATTTCAAAAAAAAAAATTTAACTACTCTCCAATACTAAACCCTCAGCGAGTGTCGTGGTGCGTTTTCAGGATTCCAGAACCGAAACTGTCTGCTTTCTAAAACAAGATGAACGAGTCTTTAATCTAATAAATATAATTATATCCATTATGGTCATTACTGAAATTATATGAAATAATATTAAGATTTTAATGATCTTGTCTTTGTGATCTTATCTGAGGCGGCTGGAAGACAGCGTTACAGTTTTGGAGACCATCGCAGCTCAAGTTCTTTGCTTTTCTACAGAGGGGGGAAGAAAAAAAAAAAACCCACACATACTTCTGCGAGATCTCTCTCTTCAGCTGCAGAGCGTTTTGGGATCGGCCTCAAATACAAGCACTTTTTTTTTTTGAGTGCATTTTCTTGCGGCATGCTAACGCTAACTCTGACGTGGCTGCTCCGTGGGTGTAACCGCAGTGACTTCTGCATACGAGAGGCGTGTGGAGAGACGACGTGATTAGTCACACAGATGCACTGCTGATGACGCGGCACAATCTGAATATACTATGGCTTGCGCTGGAAAACAAAAGGAAACGCACACGCTAGCAAATTTTAAACTTGTGTAAAGATGCGAGTACACGCTATTCCAGAGATGTCGCAGGTCCATAAACGCCGTTTACGCGTGTTTTTAGCTTCAACTACAGCCGTTTCCAAGTTGAACCATGTTACCGCAATAAAAAAAAAAAACGTGCAACATCTCGCGCAACTTTCAGAGAATCTTATTTTGAGATTGACCTCAAATATAAAAGACATTAAATCAGAAATCTGAATTTTGTGAGATGTCATATTTGCAACTTTGTGCTGCACCCGCTGAGCGACCGCATTAGCATGCTGCGAAAATGCGCGCACACAAACAGCTACAAAAATGGATTTAATGTTTTTATATTTGAGGCCAAATCACAAAATTCGATGCCCATCTCCATCTGATGCGTGTGTGTACACACCATTACTGTGGTTTCCATGTCAACAAACTGACCCGGAAATACACTGACCTCAGTGAAGAAAAAAAAAAAAAAAATCTCACAAACATGCTCCTCCTCCCTCCCCCCCTCCATGTCCCTCCAGGGCTCCGTACTTTCCTGATAACTCCTCCTCATTTTTTTTCCTTGCTCTCGTTCTCTTTATTGATTTTATTGAAATTATAATCAGGAACACGGTACCTGTACCAACGGCCGCAGAGATCCGATCTGCTTCCAGCCGCTGAACTTCATCCAGTCGCCGATTTCACTGGGCTGCAGTAAGAGCTGACGACCGTGAAAGTTCTTCCCTTCATATAATACCCACCTACACACACACACACACAACTATCAAGTCTGTAAAGCAGAATCAGTGGAATGTTCCATGATGCTAAACTCTGATACTGTGCTAGCTATATTAGCTAGCTATTCTGCTCGAATCGCTGCTCACACCATGCTAGCACAAACTACAGTATATCGCTAGTGAGACAACCTACACAAAACCATGGACATGACTGCAAATTGAACATCTTCCAGCTAAAATTAAAATTCCAAAGGAAATCACAAAATTCCTCACTCCTATTGGTAGACGCTCCATCTCTCGTCATTCACATAAGATTAAAATTTACTGTCACTTGCCCCGCCCACTATACATCAATAAATAACAGCTGCTCCGTTTCCTGTTGCTGGAACCTGGCAGCTCACGATGTAAAGAAATGACTTCCGGTCACATCACGTCACTGCTGTCCCTGTGAGCGCGGGATATAGTAGCAAATTCCAGACACTAAAAAAGTGTGTGAGCTGGTTAATATTTGAAAGAGGGAAACATTTGTAGGTTTTTATTCAGACCAATCAATCACTAACACACCAAGCTGAGGTCACCTCATTACATATGACTTTAATTAAGACACAGTGTTTATTTTGTTCGTGAAACCATGACGAAAGCAGAGTTTACATTTTTCTTCTATGAAGAAAGGGAACAATATTTTTTCCAACAAAATTAATTGTCCAATCATTGTGGAAAAACACGATATAAAAGTGATGACTTTTTTTATTATTATTATTTAAAAGTAAATTTTCTTCCTCTTCATGTCTGGATGCTGATTTGAAAAGGTGACTCCACTCTGGACCTGTATATTAACTCGACACACATTTCGGCTACAGTGACGTTATTTGGTGGTTTGAAAAGCTGCTTACTGTATTGTTTGTCTTGCTAGGCTAATATAACACCAGCTAGCTAGAACTAGTATACCTGATGACCAAAGTTTACAGAAATTAATTTACTTTTATTAAGCGTGTGCAGCGTAATAAGTAACACCTTTTTTTTTTTAAATGGACACATTTTTAATGTGAAGGAGCCGCTGCAGAACTTCATTTAGCCAAAGGAGAGAGAACGAGGAAAGGCTTCAGCAAACTCAAAACGTGCATCAACGCGCATTCGTAACGCGATCAGGGCTTCAATTCGAGATGGAATTAAAATGCAGGAAATTTGTGTTTGAGGAAACATCTTAGAAAGAGGTATTTAAGGGAAATCGTGAAGGAACTAGATAGAACTTGACGCCAGCGGCGTCGATGAGGATGCCGCCGCCTGGTAGACTACACGCCTTATTAAGTTGTGATTTGGGGATGGACATTTGACCTCACAGTAATCTTGACCTGTGACCTTTTAACCTCAAAATCTAATCAGTTCATGTTTGTCCCCAAATGGTGAAAGTTTGGTGAAATTCCTTTCATTTGCCTTGAAGATATTGTGTTCACAAGGTTTTCGGACAGACATTTGACCTCACAGTGACCTTAGACCTTTTGATCTCAAAATCTAATCATTTCATCTTTGTCCCAAATTGCACAAATGGTGAAAGTTTGGTGAAATTCCTTTCATTAGCCTTTGAGATATCGCGTTCACAAGGTTTCGGGACGGACGCAGACGGACAACCCGAAAACATAATGCCTCCTGCACCTTAAGGTGGCGGAGGCATAAAAAGAGGCATCAGTTTTACCGACCAAAAAAAAAAAAAAAGCCTCAATGGGGCTGGAGCTCATACCGGCCACTGATGTCGTGTCTAGGTTTAAAATCTGATCACTCCTGTAGGAGGATTACCGATTTTCGTGAAATTGAACATGGACCCTGTGTAGTCTCATCCATGGCAGGTGGCGCCACCTGGTAAACAGCTCTTGTTGGAATACGTCTTTAGAGTCTTCTGGCTGAGTTTCAGCGAAAACGTCCCAGCAGTTTACGAAGAGCAGCGTTTAATGTGACGAGTCACCTAAAAATTTCAGACGCCCATAAAATTGTAAATATGACAGGCGATGATGCCACCGTCTTTCTTAACAACTTTTACGCACACCCACCTGGGGAACACTGTACGCGAGTTTGATCGAAAGCCGATCAATCCTGGAGGAAGAGGAGTGATTTTTGTAAACTGTAGATGAATGATGACGGACAGATGGCGCGTGATCGCGTAAGCTCGGTCTGGCCTACAGCTAGATGAGTTAATGATCATCTTTCATCAATGTGAATTAGGGGTCGAGCGCAACGACACTTGCTGTATCTGCATCTGTTTAGTCCTCTAAAAATTCATATCTGCGTTTGTATGTGTCTCGATCAGCAGGTATTGAAAAACGAGCACGGTTTCACAGACTCCCACGCAAGGGCGGGGCTGGAGGAGGTGGGCCACCCATATCTGATTAGAGGGCCTTTTTTTTTTTTAAATTGTGATGTGGAGAAGTAGTACCAAACGGATGACTCTACACCATCGGCGTTGAAAGTTTCAGGATGATTTTATCCAGTAGGTGGTGTTTTGAGTCATTTTCAACCCATACAATCCAGATTTTTATAAAAATGGTAATTTTGTTAATATTAACACCAGCACTGATGTGTTTCTTCACAGTACAGGCGTGTCATCCAGTTTAAAGCTGAACAAAATGTATTTCAGGCAGCAGCCCTTCCTTAAAATTATATATTTAAATAAATAAATAAATAAATAATCATCTAATAAATGTAAAATTTATAAATAAACAAAATATTTAACTGCTCCTCATCCTATTTTTTATTATTTGGTTAGATCCTGAATCTATACTAAAACTAACAACCACCACATGACTAAAACATGACTATTTTCATCAAAATTGGAATTAGCCGTTACAAACGAACGCTGCGACTGAACAAGGGATCAAAAAGGAAAAAATAAATAAATGAGAGATTGCTTTTACACGCAGAAACACGACATCATGTGTGAACCTGTACAGCTCATGGCCACGCCTCGGTTCCTGACTCAGGGTGTAGAGTTGTTCACTTCCCCAAACCAACAAACTGGGGGGGGGGGGGGGGGGGGGGGGGGCACACATCATTGTACACTTTAATTAGATGTTGAGTAAGTGTTCTAATGAAGTGCGTGGGCTTAAATTTAATCAACCGTTCAGTGAAATATTTCAGTTCCTCTCTACAACCAACACAATAGGCTCAGGTGTCTGAAAAGCCTCGAGGCAAACGTCAGCACACACTCGCTGAAACGCACGGCACTGAATCCTGCGCTCTGATTGGTCAGAAGGTGTTGATTAGTTTTCTAACAGCAGCAGAACTTTGTGTCGTTATATAAAGAGCCGGTGTGGGAATCCGAGCGACTCACATTCCTCCGTTCACCACCACAGACTGGCTCCGCCCATCAATCCCGCTCAGTGATAGGCTGTTGGAGCTGTGCGTCAAGACAACCTTCCGCCCCCTGAAGCACGGCTTACAGAACAGAGTGATGGAGGGAAGAGAAAACTCCTGCACACAGAGAGAGAGAGAGAGAGAATGAATAATGGTCACATGACCGAGGAGGAACAGTACAACCTTTATGACACAAAGAAGGTGTTTATCTTTCCTCTTGCACTCCATTTTCTTGTCCTTCTCTTATTTCTCTCCCTCGCTCTCTCACTTTTTCCATGCCTCTTATTACTAACTCAACTTTCCATCCCTTTCTTCCCCCTCTCTCTCTCTCCCCCTCCATCACTTTCTCTCTCTCCCTCAAATGCTCTCTTCATGCCTCTCAGGTTACAGCCCCCCCCACACACACTCGTCCTAATTACGTGACCTTATGTTGTTCACATTCTCTCCTTTCTTTTTTTTAGCTTTCCCTCTTCCAAACCTTTTCTTTCACTCACCATCACTCCCTCTTTTACTCTCTATCCATCTCACTTTTTTTTTTACTTTCTTTCTCTCCCTCTCATTTTTTCCATGGCTTTTATTACCGAGTACTTTTCATCCCTTTTCTTCCCTCTTGTAGCTCTCTCTCTCTCTCTCTCCCTCCCTCTCTCTGTTTCATCCTTTCATGTTTAAATAAATGCCCCATTTTGTAGGCATTTATCCTTCATTCTCTCTACTTTACCCTCCCTCCATTCCTCCTCCACTTACATGGCCGATGGTGTGCAGTGATTGGATGGTGCAGTCAGTGGTGACTCCGCCCATCGCGGCAGTGTTACAGTAATCTCCTTCCTCCAGCACGTACATGTTCTCTGTGAACTGAGGCCCTTCAAATGCCACCCAGCTGCAACACACACACACACACACACACACACACACACACACACACACCTGTAACACTAACGCACAACCCGATAACACACACAAACATACAGCTTTAGTGTAAACACACACAGCCAGCAACACAAACAATGCCTGGAATAAACATTTCACTAAAGCAGCAGCGTAGAACGGATCAAAACATCAACCTGAAACACACACACACACACGGGTTTTTGGTTGTTTGTGTAAGATGTGCACACCTCCCAGCAAGGACTTTACACGACCGAGGGCAGAATCCGGCCGGCAGGAACGGAGAACTCTCCTCCAGAACCAGATCATCACCGAGAAACTCGGGCTCCGAGAACAACTGCACCTGAAACGCACAACAGCACCAGAGAAACATTATTTAGTCCACTTCCGGTCACAAAAAATTATTTATTTAGCTGCACAATTCTGTCGGCTTTTCATCAAATATCTGCAAATCCAGATTCTATCGGTTTAATGATCACCACGAGTCGCTTTAATTACACTCCATTACAGTGGAGATGAATTCTAATCCAATTAAAATATTCAACTCTCACCTTAAACCGCGGCAGTCCAGCCATCTGATCCTGCGTACAAACAACAACAAGAGTTACATTCATCTTAACGACAACATCTAAAAATCAAACCCCGATACACAAGTCACCAAAAAACACATCACATGTTCATTACAAACAGATTTTAGACACGGAATAGAACACCGCGCGTCGCTCTGTTACAGGTAAATAATCAGTGTTGGGGTGGTGTGATGAGGCGGAGTTCCTGTTCCCATCCTGAAGTGTAAGAGTTTCTCCGACGTCGCAGCAACATGACGACAATTACTCCATTTCAGAACGTTTATCCGTTTATAGTTAAAACCTTAATATTGTGGAACAGCTGAGAGAGAAGTTCGTCCTGTTGGCCCTCGACGGTAACGCTCAGGGACCCCTGGGATAAATTAGCAACCACCTAGGAGCACCCCGACACCTAACCCTAACCTAGCAACGACTAAGGAACACCCTAACAACCACTTAGCAACCACTAAGGAACACCCTAACAACCACTTAGCAACCACTAAAGAACACCCCAACAACCACCAAGGAACACCCCAACAACCACCAAGGAACACCCCAACAACCACCAAGGAACACCCCAACAACCACCAAGGAACACCCCAACAACCACTTAGCAACCACTAAAGAACACCCTAACAACCACCTAGGAACACCCCAACAACCACCTAGCAACCACTAAGGAACACCCTAACAACCACTTAGCAATCTCTTAGGAACACCCCAACAACCACCTAGCAACCACTAAGGAACACCCCAACAGCCACTACGGAACACCCTAACAAAACACTTAGCAACCTCTTAGGAACACTCCAACAACCACTACGGAACACCCTAACAAAACAGCAACCTCTTAGGAACACCCCAACAACCACTACGGAACACCCTAACAAAACACTTAGCAACCACTAAGGAACATCCTAACAACCACCTAGCAACGACTAAGGAACACCCTAACAACCACCTAGCAACAACTAAGGAACACCCTAACAACCACTTAGCAACAACTAAGGAACACCCTAACAACCACTTAGCAACCACTAAGGAACACTTTAACAACCTCCTAGGAACACCCTAACAACCACTTAGCAACCACTAAAGAACACCCTAACAACCACCTAGCAACCACTAAGGAACACCCTAACAACCACTTAGCAATCTCTTAGGAACACCCCAACAACCACCTAGCAACCACTAAGGAACACCCTAACAAAACACTTAGCAACCTCTTAGGAACACTCCAACAACCACTAAGGAACACCCTAACAAAACACTTAGCAACCTCTTAGGAACACTCCAACAACCACTACGGAACACCCTAACAAAACACTTAGCAACCTCTTAGGAACACTCCAACAACCACTAAGGAACACCCTAACAAAACACTTAGCAACCTCTTAGGAACACTCCAACAACCACTAAGGAACACCCTAACAAAACACTTAGCAACCTCTTAGGAACACTCCAACAACCACTACGGAACACCCTAACAAAACACTTAGCAACCTCTTAGGAACACCCCAACAACCACCTAGCAACCACTAAGGAACACCCTAACAAAACACTTAGCAACCTCTTAGGAACACCCCAACAACCACCTAGCAACCACTAAGGAACACCCTAACAACCTAGTAACCACACAGCTACACCATAGCAGCTAGCTGGGATACCACAGAATTCACCTGGCCACACCCTAGTAACCTACTGAATTATAATAGCAACCACCTAGCAACCTGTTATCATCATCATCATCATCATAAGCGTGGGATTGTTACCAGAAACACGGGTTGGATGGAAGAGATCTTGTGATTGCGAGCTCCCCAATCCTCTGGACTCGAGTAGAGCCCTTTCTCCAGCACGTACACCTCACCGGAGAACACAGGGTTCTCAAACAGCAGCCATCTGTTCTCACACACACACACACACACACACACACACACACACACACACACACACACACACACACAATCAAAAGACCTGCATTAGCTTTGAATATCATCTGAAATGAAAATCACAGTGAACTCAGAACCACATCATAAAGCTTTTATAAAAGTTATAAAGTCATAAAGAAGTGTTTCACTGCACAAATATTAAACCTGCAATTACTCGTGTGTGTGCGCGCGCGCGGTCTCTATAAAACTCGGGCAAACATTCAGTCCTGCTTTATAAACATTTACATCATCAGGAGTCGTTCGTCTCCAATCCATCACATCAGCTCCAGCACTGAGAACCAGTCAGATGTCGACTTTCAGTTTGTGAGTGGACGCCGTTATTGTAAAACCCACCCACTTTTTAAACAAAATGTGTAACGGCTGCCAAGTCAAATTCACTCAGTGTATGTAAACACTGTAGTGTGTGTGTGTGTGTGTGTGTGTGTTACAGTCACATCTGTTCACATAACTGATCAATACACACCAAGAAGAAACGGAAACGTCTCCACTCCTACCTCATTAATATTCATATCAATCCCTAATTATTAATAAATATGGATATTTTAAAAGAATTATTTTGTTCACATAAAGGCCAAATGTAGCAAACAACTAATGGAAGTGTGTCACACAAAATCATGCGTGAATATTTAATAATGAAAAATAATAGAGAGAGAGCGAGAGAGAGAGAGAGAGATGGTGTGATACCATTTTTTTTTCTTTCCCTGATACCGTGATCATCAACTGATATCAAAACACATCCATTATTTATTTCTTCAAAACTTACTAAACTTTATAATTCCTTCATTTTAAACTGAAATATTTCTCTGAAATATACGGGACGGATTCGGAGGTAAACAGCGAAGCGGCTGATGTTGGTTCTGTTAAAGGATTGCTGTTGTCATGTGACCTGTTTTTCTACTCGCAGCGAGACAACGTAAACTAACAGGATGCAGGTCTGAGTGGTCAGAAGGTGTTGATTAGTTTCCTTTTACTGCAGGTTTATATTACTGCGCTCATTCTGATACATTATCGTTTCTATAGTAACGGGAAGGAGGAATAAAACACTCCAGGACACGCCGCTGAAGGAAAATAATCAACATCATGATGACTCCCTTCATCACACCATTACAGTGTTGATTACTTTCCTGTTTTTATCGTTCTCGTTCTGGACATTTATCACATCGTGTCAGTACGGAGGAAAAAAGGAAATTATATAATGACTTCCTGAACTTTCATGAAGCTCTTCCTGTTTCTGCTCTCCACCCCCCGATAAAAGAAACATCTCAGGCATAATAATCAACACAAGAGATTCATCACTTTCCTGAACTCACAGAGAGAGAGCGCGAGCGAGCACGAGACAGACAGACAGAGTGAGAGAGCATGCGAGAGAGGGCCACAGACAGACAGACAGACAGACAGACAGACAGACAGCGAGACACAGAAAATGAAAACAAGGCCCGTGTGTTTATCTGCATGTGGAAGCTGTAACCATGGAGCTGATTCTGTTTTTACATTCGCATACTTCAGCAGTCAGTCTCTCTCTCACACACACACACACACACACACACACACCCCTCTGAGGTGATTTATCAAACCCTGACACACAGACCAATCACAACCACTGACTCAGGGGGCGGAGTCTCAGACGGCGTTCACAGAACATCAGTGTAACAGCTGGATTAGTGCGAGTGCTGTACAACACGAAAACTCTGTCCATTTAGAGATCAAACACCACTCAGTTATTAACTCAACACGCGCACACACACACGTTCACCTGAGCGTGGGCCAAACCACCGAGTCGAGTCGTGGTATCACACACCACTGAGCTGGAACATGGTGACAGGAGTGTGTGTGTGTGTGTGTGTGTGTGTGTGTGTGTGTGTGTGTTGAACAGACACTCACACTCCGGACAGGACCTCCGCGGACTGCGATTTGTTGCCATACGCTGTCTCCTCCATGGCCATGATGGGGACAAGCAGGTCAGCGTTCACACTCCTCTCACCGAAATCACGCTCACTGAACAGCTTCAGGTGAGGAGACACAAAGTCCTGCAGGGCGCGCACGCACACACACACACACACACACACACTCCGGATTACCCATTCTCATACAGATGTGTAAAAGCCTCACCTGATGGTGTACAATGACAGCAGTGCTACGAGGGGGCGGGGCTTACCGAGTGTATGGGGCGGAGCGAGCGCAGCGTGTCCCCAAAACCTTCCCAGTCAGAGCAGTCGACATATTCACCCTCCTCCAACACGTACTGACGACCCTCGAACCCTGGCTCTGTGTAGCCCACCCATCTACACACACACACAACAGAATAAACACATTAATATATAATAAAAATAATTTATAATACAATTATTAACAAATGTGGAAATATAATTACATAAATGAGTGCAGGTTATTATTCTGAAAGCATTTACACTGATCACACAATCATTTACATTTATTAATATTAATTTTAAAGATACATATAAATGAAGAATTTCAATAATCCAGGTTTCTCTCTCTCTCTCTCTCACACACACACACACACACACACGCGCACGCGCACGCGCGCACACACTGACGATTCATGTGAGGAGCAGAAGCAGGGGGAGGAGAAGAAGAATTAATCCCATCATGCTTTGCAGCAGGTATGTAAGCCTCCACTCACAGGCCGCTGAGGATCTTCAGAGAGCCGATCACTATCGGTTTCTTCTTCTGGACTGCGTTCTCTCTGTCATCGCCGTTCTCCTCCTTCTGCTCATCTTCCTCAGAGACGTCGTAAACTCCCGCATCGATCTCCACACAGGCGCCCTGGAACAGAGGCTCCGCATACGCCACGGCCTGAGAGGAGGAGACGCACCATCACCAAAACAAACAAACAAACAAAGAGACCCGATGTAAGAGTTCAAATATAAAGTCAGAATCAAATAATTAAAATATTTTACATAATGAAATAAAAAGAAAATAAAACACCAACACTGTGAAATTCTTCCATTCAAATGTGGAATTAAAAATAAACTTATGTGAAATGAACAAAAACACACACACTGATCTAGAGAAGCTAAGAGTGGTTGCTAACATGCTAGCCACTCGAGCTAGTTGTGCCATGTGAGGTGAGACAGGACGGGGCGTGGCGCTCAGTGAGACGGGAACATTTGGATGATGTGGACACTAAAGAATGGAACGTGGTGAATAATAAACACTCGTCTCATCCAGCCCATGCGTGCCCTGAGTACTAGGAATTCTGGGAACGCGTCCTCTCCTAAAATTCCTCCCCACAGCAACGTCGGAGTTGCAGCAGCACCTCGAGTCTGGGACACGTTCTCCACAAAACCCACGGAGTTTCACCAGCAGCTTCGTCTCATTCACACTGATCAGCAGCAGGAGTCACTGCACGGAGACGATTCTTCTGAAGCTTTTTATTAGATTCGTCAATCTAGAAAAGTCTGAGGTTACGCTGTCGACCGCACACTAACGGGTTTTTATCCGATTGTTAATGTTTTAATATTTGGAATTTATTTAAAATATTTTTGAGTGATTTGCTGGTGTGTGTGTGTGTGTGTGTGTGTGTGAATCCATTAGAATGATTCATTCAAGAGTCATTCAGAAAGAAATGGTACAGTGGGGCAAAAAAGTATTTAGTCAGTCACCAATTGTGCAAGTTCTCCCACTTAAAAAGATGAGAGAGGCCTGTAATTTTCATCATAGGTACACTTCAACTAAGAGACAGAATGAGAAAAAAATCCAGAAAATCACATTGTCTGATTTTTAAAGAATTTATTTGCAAATTATGGTGGAAAATAAGTATTTGGTCAATAACAAAAGTTCATCTCAGTACTTTGTTATATACCCTTTGTTGGCAATGACAGAGGTCAAACGTTTTCTGTAAGTCTTCACAAGGTTTTCACACACTGTTGCTGGTATTTTGGCCGATTCCTCCATGCAGATCTCCTCTAGAGCAGTGATGTTTTGGGGCTGTCGCTGGGCAACACGGACTTTCAACTCCCTCCAAAGATTTTCTATGGGGTTGAGATCTGGAGACTGGCTAGGCCACTCCAGGACCTTGAAATGCTTCTTACGAAGCCACTCCTTCGTTGCCCGGGCGGTGTGTTTGGGATCATTGTCATGCTGAAAGACCCAGCCACATTTCATCTTCAATGCCCTTGCTGATGGAAGGAGGTTTTCACTCAAAATCTCACGATACATGGCCCCATTCATTCTTTCCTTTACACGGATCAGTCGTCCTGGTCCCTTTGCAGAAAAACAGCCCCAAAGCATGATGTTTCCACCCCCATGCTTCACAGTAGGTATGGTGTTCTTTGGATGCAACTCAGCATTCTTTCTCCTCCAAACACAAGTTGAGTTTTTACCAAAAAGTTCAATTTTGGTTTCATCTGACCATATGACATTCTCCCAATCCTCTTCTGGATCATCCAAATGCTCTCTAGCAAACTTCAGACGGGCCTGGACATGTACCGGCTTAAGCAGGGGGACACGTCTGGCACTGCAGGATTTGAGTCCCTGGCGGCGTAGTGTGTTACTGATGGTAGCCTTTGTTACTTTGGTCCCAGCTCTCTGCAGGTCATTCACTAGGTCCCCCCGTGTGGTTCTGGGATTTTTGCTCACCGTTCTTGTGATCATTTTGACCCCACGGGGTGAGATCTTGCGTGGAGCCCCAGATCGATGGAGATTATCAGTGGTCTTGTATGTCTTCCATTTTCTAATAATTGCTCCCACAGTTGATTTCTTCACACCAAGCTGCTTACCTATTGCAGATTCAGTCTTCCCAGCCTGGTGCAGGTCTACAATTTTGTTTCTGGTGTCCTTTGACAGCTCTTTGGTCTTGGCCATAGTGGAGTTTGGAGTGTGACTGTTTGAGGTTGTGGACAGGTGTCTTTTATACTGATAAGTTCAAACAGGTGCCATTAATACAGGTAACGAGTGGAGGACAGAGGAGCCTCTTAAAGAAGTTGTTACAGGTCTGTGAGAGCCAGAAATCTTGCTTGTTTGTAGGTGACCAAATACTTATTTTACCGAGGAATTTACCAATTAATTCATTAAAAATCCTACAATGTGATTTCCTGGATTCTTTCCCCCCATTCTGTCTCTCATAGCTGAAGTGTACCTATGATGAAAATTACAGGCCTCTCTCATCTTTTTAAGTGGGAGAACTTGCACAATTGGTGGCTGACTAAATACTTTTTTGCCCCACTGTATAACAGAATAAAACTGAAAAAACAAAAAAATATTACAGGAATGCTGGACTAAAATAATAATAAAGATTTAATATTTCATACATTATTGACTCATTAGCAGAAATTCTCTTAGTTTATAAATAAAACCTTACCAAATAATTTCAGAACAAATAAATAATGGCTAATAACTAAGAACAAATAAAAATTAAAGCATACATTAAAAAAAAAAATTCTGAATTATGGAATTATTTGTTAATTATTAATAATTCTTTATAAATATTTATAGTAACTATTTGTTAGTTATTAATAATTAGTTATTATTCTTTTACTAATATTAAGTTAATAGAAATCGTTATAAAAGTAATTATTATGATTTACTATGATTCATTTATAAACTTCAAACTAACTTGAAAACATTTTATTTTTGAAACATCCATCATTCCAAAAGGACATTTTTCTACAAACCCGAGCCACGAACAGAAAACAAATCCTTATTTATGAGCTCATGCAGTGAGGTGATGAACCGAACTCTGGCTGAAACAGGATGAGACAGATACACGCCTTCACTGTTAAAACCCTCACGCAGGTCGTAAATTACTCAGTAAACTCGCTTTCAGCTCATTATACTGGAACTGAGACTCCTGACTCAGAGATTTCTCACCTCCGACTCGGAAAAACACACAGAAAACGCTCCGAGCTCGGAATTCCTACTCAGGATCTCGGGACGGTCCCCTCAAACCCTGAGCTCAGAGTGAATGAAACGGGCCGCCCTCAGGGTCGACAGCAAACGCAGCAGCAGCAGGGCTTCCCTTTTTCCCTTTCCACCACTCAGGTAAACACAGTGAGCGTGCGAACTTGTAGCGAATTAAATACAAACATGAAGGTACTTGTGGGTTTAGTTTTTTTCCATACTTTATAGCTCGAACGCACAAAAGTGGAGAACGATGTTCCGACTTCCCGAGGCGAGTGGAACACAGCGTTAGATTTAAGACCAAACACTCTGAGCTCTGTGTTAGTCTCCAGAGACCCTTTAGAGCTTTTCAGTTATCTTTATTTTATTATTATTAAAGTCCAGTTTTGTTTTCTTTGGTTAGTAGTAGAGATCTGAAGAAATCACTTTTAGCCTTGAAATATTTATTAAAAAAAAAGGAGCAAAGAGACTGCTGAGAGAAGCCAGAACTAACTAACACACACTTCTGCTCCTACGGATACGCTGCCTGAGCCTGGTTTAGTGAATAATTTATTCTAATTTATGCAAAACATCTCAGTTCAGAAGCTGAAGAATAGAATACGCTGCTTTAATCTGCTGTAAATAACACAGATGTTTCTGAAAGCAACCTGTTCAAGTAAAAGTACAAATCCCTTCAGCTTTTATCCAAATCTAAAGAATCATTCAGCTTTAAAAGCTTTAGAAGCTGTGCCACACACACACACACACACACACACGAGTTAAAGCACGCCGCCCGCTGCCTCACCGCTTCCTCTACTGAGGAACTCGGGTTGCAAAATAAAGGCAGTTTGTGGCGTGTCGAGGTTGAATCAGGATTGAAATCCTGAACGCGAGCCAGCGATCTCACTACATTAGAAACCTGACAAACTTCTGCCTGAACACAACCGTCACCACCCAGAGACAGACTCAAACCTGCCGTGACCGCGAGCCGTGACTCGAGCCGCAACTCCACAGCGGGAGCCGACAGCGAGTTTAACAACAGTGTCTAACAGGAAACTGGATTGTAACATTTAAAAAAAAAAATTCTAACGGAGAAATTATATTCTAAAAGAACATTTAAAAAAAATCTAACATTTGAAGACACCTGTCATTTCTAACACAAAAAAATTCTAATATTTAAAAAAAAAGAAATTCTAACCTAATTTTATTTTTAAAAAATCTAACCGTAAAAAAAATTCTATTCTTTTATCATTTATGAAAAAAATACATCATTCCAAAAGTGTAAAAAGTTCTAACCTAAAATAACATTTAAAAAATATGCTTTAAAAAAAAAAAAAAAAAAACCTAACGAGGGGGAAAAAAAAACCCTCAAATAAAAAAAAATTCCAAAACAGCAAAAAATATTTTGTAACATTAAAAAAAAAAAAAAACTGCAGCAAAATCATCATTTTAACATTGCAAAAAAACAAACAAACACACACACGGGGTGTCCAGTGGGAGTAGCTTGCCGTGTCCTTTTTAGGACAACTCCTCCATCTTTGGCCTTCCGTCTGGCACCGAGCTCTCACCTGTGGCTCCTAGTAGCTGTGGCATGTGCAGCGGCCACACCCTGGTAAACCGCTTCGGCAGGCGGGCTAAACCAGGTGAAGGTAGCTGTCGGGCCTCAAGCCCTCAGCGAGCTTTAAGGAATGCCCTTTCCAAGCATGTGAAGTCTACAGTAGGTCCAACAGCCAAGAAGGCAAACCAGCAGGCCTTACAGAAGGCTCAGGGCATGACGGGGCACAGAAGGAGCCGTGGCTATTTGTTGCATCCATCCCTATCAAGTCTTGCTCCATCTTGCCACTGGAATGGACGAGAGAGTGAGGCCGACTCCCCGCAACTCTACCTCACTTTAATCAAATTCACGCGCATCTCACATCAATCACCCTTTTCACCTTGAAGTCCTGTGGCGATGGGTGAGCGATGAAGCAGCAGGTGTGGATTCACTGGAAGCTGTAGCCACGGACCTGCACACAGGCGGCTCAGGCCACAGGGTCGCTTCTCATCGACCGAAACAGCAGCGGGATTCGGCAGCCGTCTGAGCGACTGCACTGCTCACCTCCGTAGCCTGAGGAAGGAGCTAGAAAAGGTGCCCTAAAATTGCTTGCTTCTCACAGCCCTGACCAGCATACCATGGCTGGTGGGATCCCATTTCAGCATTTGAAGAAAAAAAAAAAAGGGGGAAAACAAAGAGGGTACCCCTTACCCTCGCTTCGTGGAAAGTACGCACACTGCTTGACAACCATGACGCAGACAGACCAGAGAGAAGAACTGCGCTAGTAGCACGTGAACTGTCTAGCTACAACATCTGCATTGCTGCACTGTCTGAAATCTGCCTGGCAGAGGAGGGACAACTCACAGAGGTGGGTGCCGGCTACACCTTCTTTTGGAGTGGCCGCAGCAGCGAAGAACAACGCGAGGCAGGTGTGGGTTTCACCATCCAATCCAGCTTTGTTAACAAACTGACAAGCCTTCCCAAGGGCCGCAGCGACCGACTCATGACTCTGCATCTCCTCCTGCCCAGAAAGCGTTTCGCCACTGTTATCAGTGCCTACGCCCCCACCATGACAAACCCAGATGATGTCAAGGACAAGTTCCACAAGGATCTAGAAGCCTTGACCGCCACAGCCCCCAAGTCTGACAAGCTCATCATCTTTGGTGACTTCAATGCTAGAGTTAGTACGGACTGGACAGCCTGGGACGGAGTCATCGGGAGAAATGGCATTGGCAAGTGCAACAGTAACGGCCTTCTGCTGTGCCTCAAACCAGCTTCTCATCACCAACACTGTATTCCGCCTCCCAGCCCGCAGCAGAACAACATGGATGCACCCAAGATCGCAGCACTGGCACCTTATCGACTATGTCCTTGTTAGACAGAGGAACCGGCGTGATGTCAGTGTCACCAAGTCCATGCGTGGTGCCGAGTGCTGGACCGACCACAGACTTGTCATTAACAAGACGAATCTTCACATCCAGCCCAAGAGATGCCCACAAGGGAAGGAACCTAAGAAGAGGTTCAATGTTGGCAAGCTAAAGTCTGAGGACACCCGACTGAAATTGAGCAACAAACTCGACACCCAGGTCTGTGCTCTCCAGTTTGGAGTCAAGACCATTGAAGACTGGGCGGCCTTCCGAGATCTGGTCCACACCACAGCCCTCTCCCACCTCGGTCCTTCTGAGCGTAAGCACAAGGACTGGTTTGACAAGAATGATGTGGAGATACAGCAGCTCATTGAGAAGAAGTGACAACTACACAAGGTTCACCAGGAAGAGCCTTCATCCCATCCCAAGAAAGCAGCCTTTTCAGAGGCTCACAGAACTCTCCAGGCCAAGCTGAGAGAGATGCAAGACTGTTGGCTGAGCAGAAAAGCAATGGAGATTGAGGTCTATGCTTCAAAACATGACCCCCTCTTCTTCAGTCAGGCCCAGCTCGGATGGGCAGGACATCTCGGCCACATGCCTGACTGTTCTGTTCTACGGCGAGCTGTGTGAAGGGAAGCGCTCTCATGGCCACACAAAGAATCGCTTTAAAGACAGTCTAAAGGGGTCCCTAAGGAGCTTTGACATCAACCCGGACACCTGGGAAGAATCAGCGGCGGACAAACCAGGATGGAGAGCCCAAATCCACAGCGGTGCCCTGCAGTCCAAGCAGCATCACACTGAAGCAGCAGAAGGGAAGAGAGCTAGCAGGAAAGTGTGCGCTAGCAGCAGCAGTCTAATATCAGACCATGCAGATTATGTGCGCTCCACATGCGGGAGGGGGTTCCGAGCTCACACTGGCCTCATCAGCCATACACAAACACTAAACGAGGGAGAGGTCAGTGGTCCTCTTCAAAACACGATGGACGAGAGAGAGAGAGCGCATGAGATACACACACGTACACTAACTTTTATAATTTTCTTGACCAAAAAAAAAAAAAAAAAAAAAGCATTCTAACTTTACAAAAATATTTAAAAAAAAAAAAAACACAAAAAAGTTCTAACCTAAAAATATTTAAAAATGATATTCCTTCAAAAGCACATTTTTTACAATACTTCTAATGAGGAAAAAAAGTCTAAAATAAAAAAAAAATTATAACCAACAAAAATTCTACTGCAACGTCAAAAGAAATGCTGCAATCATTTTAACATGACAAAAATCTAAAAAAAAAAATCTTACCTAAACATTACATTTAAAAATAAAAACCTATTAAAAAAACCAAAACAAAAACCCCACATTAACAAAATTCTAACAAGGAAAAAAAAATCTACAGTAAAAAAAAATCTAACCTAAAAGAAGTTCTAAACTAAATAAATAAATAAACAAACCTAGCATAAAAATCATTGAAACAATTGTTTAAAAAAATTACAAATATCTAAAAAACAAACCTAAAACATTAAAATATTCTTTAAATTTTTTTTTTTACAATATTTCTAATGAGATAAAAATCTAAAATAAAATCCAAACAGTAAAAATTATTTTGTAACATCAAAATAAACGCTGCAGCAAAATTTTAACCTTACAATCTAAAAAACAAGTCTAACTTAAAAATTACATTAAAAATTCTATTCTTTAAAAAAAAATTGTAACAATTCTAATGTGAAAAAAATCTACAGTAAAAAAAAAATCTAACCTGAAAAGTTCTAAACTAAAAAAAGGTAGCATTAAAAAAAAAAAAAACCTATTGCATCATAATTTTTTTAAAGCCATTTTGTCAGTTTAAAAGTTGTAAAATCAAAAATTAAGACTCAAATTTTATTCTAACACAAAAACAATGCAGCATTCTAATGTTAAAAAGGAAAAAGTCCAACATTAAACATCCCAACTTTCTAATGTTTTTTACACCACAGTGTCGCTAAATTCTTGAATCTGATTGGTCCGAAGGTGTTGATTAATTCTCTATAACAGCAAGTCAGTGAGAGAGCGAGTGTTTCTAACTGCTGTAACAACTTGTCTCGTGATCTTCCACAACATTAAATGTAACTACGAACAGATAATTTAGACACACACACACACACACACACACAGCATGACCAGTCACTGATGGTTTTCTTTCCACAGTGTGCTCATCAGGGTCTCGTCATGTTTATATTTAGAGATTTCCAGAACTTCATTAGCTGTTTGTCTAGTTCACTTTATCGTTACTATAGCAACAAGTGGAACTGATCATCGTAACGCAGTGTAAACTGGGATGAGGGTTCCGGAAGTTACTGTGAGTGGAATGTTTAAATATCATTCCGTGTATTTCTCTGGAAGGAGGTGAAAAGTGAACTCACCCGCACTTCGTGGGGATTTTCCACTTTGATGCCACCCTGAAATCAAGAAAAAGAGCAGATCAAGTTGAAAACGTTAACGACGTTAGTTATGTTAATTAAAAATAAACAGCGAAACCATACCATCTTCAGAGGACGTAAAGATCCGACGAAGGGATTGGGAAAACCCCACGACTCCGGACACGGATACTCTCCCACAGTCAAGACCGTAAACAAGCCCTGGAAATCTGGATCACTGAAGACGAGCCAACTACACACACACACACACACACACACACACACACCAAAAGTCTGACTTAAAAAAAAAAAAATCATCAAAATATCTTCTCAAACACTTTTCACTCAGAATTGTGCAGATTTCTTTCAGGAAAAAAAAAAAAAGATTTATTTTTCGATTATAAAGGTCTGACGTGACTTTAAAAATGCACATTTGTTATCTGGAATATTGATAAAACTTCACCAACCCACGCTCAGTGTTTATTTTGTTCACGCTGCGTCACTTTTACGCAAGTTTACACTCAGTTGTGATACAAATTAAACGTGGCTATATTTAGACCGCTATAAAAAAGGGGCGTGGCCAGACGGATAGCAGCAGCCACTCTGAAATTCCCCTCGCCACCCAGTGACCATGAAATCACCCAGAACTCATTCTGAACTAAAGATAACCATCGTAGCGGTTTACCTGTAGGTATTCTCACCGAACAGATCTGATATTGTACAAATACTTTCATCATACACTATATGACCAAAAGTACATGCACCCATATCCATGGTTCTTCTTCAAACCGTTAAGACAAATTTAGACGCACGCAACTGTGTAGAAAAAGTTTTCCTTCACTGGCACCAACAGGTTCAAGCCTGCTCCAGCATGACAATGCGACAATGCCTCTGTGCACAAAGCGCAGGAGCTCCTGAAGACATGGTGTTTTAACATTGGAGTGAAGAACTCAAGTGTCCTCCACAGAACCCTGACTGAAGTCAATCCCACTGAAGACCCTTGGGATGAACTGGGACTGGAGCCTCAACGTCACCACCATCATCAGTGTCTGATCTCACTATTGAACACTAATCCCCATAGTCATGCCCTAAAATCTAGTGAAAAGCCTTCGCAGAAGAGAAAAGAAAAGAAGAGAGGAGCTTATTGTCACAGGAAAGGGGAATAAATCTGGAATGGGACATTCAACAAGGACATATGGGTCTGATGGTTAGGGGTGCACATATTTTTGGCTCACTTTCTTGCCTAAATCTAAGAACCGTGACATTGTTTTTCATTCTGAGAATGAGTGGCGGGTTCCAGGGCTTAAGAACACGGAAACATCTCCAGACGGTAAAGTTATTAACTCCAGACACGCACTAGCAGGTCTGAAACATTCCAGAAAACTGGGAAACACAACTATCCAACTGACTCACTCTCTGAACCGTCCATCCAACATGCTCGCTCTCTCGCTCGCTCTCTCTCGGAACTTAAACACAACTGTATGGAAACCAATTTTGGGCCAAAAACCCAAAGATTTTTGGACTCGTCTCTTAGAAAACTCTTCATGGAAAGAAGAGTTGTTACCTTTCAACAAAGTATTTTCTGATCCAAACAAGAACTCATTTTAGAAATAAACCCCAAACTGCACCAAGAACCCTGCAAGAACCCCGTTTTCTTTCTCAAACTGGTCTGGGTTCAACTTCACAAAGCTGAATCTAATTGCCTGCAAATGAGCAACAGTCACATGTAGCGTGGCAGTGCCAAAGCCAAACATTGGGCTCCACCCAAATCCTCTGCTCTCTGTCTCCCTCTCACACACACACACACACACACACACACACACACAGCTTCCTGTGCACTAAACAAACCACTGTAATCCAAGAGCAGGCCGAGGAACACTCACACTCCGGAGCAGACCTTGATGGATCCGGCACTGTACGGACGTCCGAAGGAGCCGAGCTCAATCACTTCATCAGAGAACGAGGACAGCCGGCCCATTCCGTTCGGTTCTGAGAAGATCTCAATCATGGGCAGGCTGTAGTCCTGAGAGTGAGTGAGAGAGAGAAAAAAAAATACCAACAAAATCAGTGTGCACACGCAACACAAGAGTACACACAGTGCACAGGTCATTAATAACAACCGTCACATTACTGTACGCTCTGGACCAAACTCTGAGATTACAGTATCATCTAGATTACTGTATTTTCTGGACTACACTAAGATCGCCACGCATGTAGCGCTCTCTGACACGATGCCATTATACACAGCAGGTCCACACAAGAGTCTGGATCCACAGGAAGTTATTTATTTGCCGTTATTAACTGATCTAACATCATTAGTTCTGACACATTAATAAATGTTCCGTGTTCTTGTATTCAGCGAACACACAAACGTAACCAAGACTGCAATACAGTATATCGTAGTGTAATGTAGTGTAGTATAGTGGGGCGTGGTGTAGTATAGCGCAGTACAGTATACCATAGTGTGATGTAGTGTAGTATAGTGGGGCGTGGTGTAGTATACTGCGGTACAGTATACCGTAGTGCAATATAGTGTAGTATAGTGGGGCATGGTGTAGTATAGCGCAGTACAGCATACCATAGTGCGATACAGTGTAGTATAGTGGGGCGTGGTGTAGTATAGCACAGTACAGTATACCGTAGTGTGATATAGTGTAGTATAGTGGGGCGTGGTGTAGTGTAGCGCAGTACAGTATACCATAGTGCGATATAGTGTAGTATAGTGGGGCGTGGTGTAGTATAGCACAGTACAGTATACCACAGTGTGATATAGTGTAGTATAGTGGGGCATGGTGTAGTATAGCGCAGTACAGCATACCATAGTGCGATACAGTGTAGTATAGTGGGGCATGGTGTAGTATAGCGCAGTACAGCATACCATAGTGCGATACAGTGTAGTATAGTGGGGCGTGGTGTAGTATAGCACAGTACAGTATACCGTAGTGTGATATAGTGTAGTATAGTGGGGCGTGGTGTAGTGTAGCGCAGTACAGTATACCATAGTGCGATATAGTGTAGTATAGTGGGGCGTGGTGTAGTATAGCACAGTACAGTATACCACAGTGTGATATAGTGTAGTATAGTGGGGCATGGTGTAGTATAGCGCAGTACAGCATACCATAGTGCGATACAGTGTAGTATAGTGGGGCGTGGTGTAGTATAGCACAGTACAGTATACCACAGTGTGATATAGTGTAGTATAGTGGGGCGTGGTGTAGTATACTGCAGTACAGTATACCATAGTGTGATATAGTGTAGTATAGCGGGGCGTGGTGTAGCATAGCGCAGTACAGTATACCATAGTGTGATATAGTGTAGTATAGTGGGGCGTGGTGTAGTGTAGCGCAGTACAGTATACCGTAGTGTGATATAGTGTAGTATAGTGGGGTGTGGTGTAGTATAGTGCAGTACAGTATACCGTAGTGCAATATAGTGTAGTATAGTGGGGCATGGTGTAGTATAGCGCAGTACAGTATACCATAGTGCGATACAGTGTAGTATAGTGGGGCGTGGTGTAGTATAGCACAGTACAGTATACCGTAGTGTGATATAGTGTAGTATAGTGGGGCGTGGTGTAGTATAGCGCAGTACAGTATACCACAGTGTGATATAGGGTAGTATAGTGGGGCGTGGTGTAGTATACTGCAGTACAGTATACCATAGTGTGATATAGTGTAGTATAGTGGGGCGTGGTGTAGTATAGCGCAGTACAGTATACCGTAGTGTGATATAGTGTAGTATAGTGGGGCGTGGTGTAGTATAGCGCAGTACAGTATACCACAGTGTGATATAGGGTAGTATAGTGGGGCGTGGTGTAGTATAGCGCAGTACAGTATACCACAGTGTGATATAGGGTAGTATAGTGGGGCGTGGTGTAGTATACTGCAGTACAGTATACCATAGTGTGATATAGTGTAGTATAGTGGGGCGTGGTGTAGTATAGTGCAGTACAGTATACCATAGTGCGATATAGTGTAGTATAGTGGGGCGTGGTGTAGTATAGCACAGTACAGTATACCGTAGTGCGATATAGTGTAGTATAGTGGGGCGTGGTGTAGTGCAGCACAGTATACCATAGTGCAATATAGTGTAGTATGGTAGGGCGTGGTGTAGTATAGCGCAGTACAATATACCACAGTGTGATATAGTGTAGTATAGTGGGGCGTGGTGTAGTATACTGCAGTACAGTATACCATAGTGCGATATAGTGTAGTATAGTGGGGCGTGGTGTAGTATAGCACAGTACAGTATACCATAGTGTGATATAGTGTAGTATAGTGGGGCGTGGTGTAGTATAGCACAGTACAGTGTACCGTAGTGCGATATAGTGTAGTATAGTGGGGCGTGGTGTAGTGTAGTGCAGTACAGTATACCATAGTGCAATATAGTGTAGTATAGTAGGGCGTGGTGAAGTATAGCGCAGTACAGTATACCACAGTGTGATATAGTGTGGTATAGTGGGGCGTGGTGTAGTATAGCGCAGTACAGTATACCATAGTGTGATATAGTGTAGTATAGTGGGGCGTGGTGTAGTATAGCGCAGTACAGTATACCGTAGTGTGATATAGTGTAGTATAGTGGGGCATGGTGTAGTATAGTGCAGTACAGTATACTATAGTGCGATATAGTGTAGTACAGTGGGGCGTGGTGTAGTATACTGCAGTACAGTATACCATAGTGTGATATAGTGTAGTATAGTGGGGCGTGGTGTAGTATAGTGCAGTACAGTATACCATAGTGCGATATAGTGTAGTATAGTGGGGCGTGGTGTAGTATAGCACAGTACAGTATACCGTAGTGTGATATAGTGTAGTATAGTGGGGCGTGGTGTAGTATAGCGCAGTACAGTATACCACAGTGTGATATAGGGTAGTATAGTGGGGCGTGGTGTAGTATAGCGCAGTACAGTATACCACAGTGTGATATAGGGTAGTATAGTTGGGCGTGGTGTAGTATACTGCAGTACAGTATACCATAGTGTGATATAGTGTAGTATAGTGGGGCGTGGTGTAGTATAGTGCAGTACAGTATACCATAGTGCGATATAGTGTAGTATAGTGGGGCGTGGTGTAGTATAGCACAGTACAGTATACCGTAGTGCGATATAGTGTAGTATAGTGGGGCGTGGTGTAGTATAGCACAGTACAGTATACCGTAGTGCGATATAGTGTAGTATAGTGGGGCGTGGTGTAGTGCAGCACAGTATACCATAGTGCAATATAGTGTAGTATGGTAGGGCGTGGTGTAGTATAGCGCAGTACAATATACCACAGTGTGATATAGTGTAGTATAGTGGGGCGTGGTGTAGTATACTGCAGTACAGTATACCATAGTGCAATATAGTGTAGTATAGTAGGGCGTGGTGAAGTATAGCGCAGTACAGTATACCACAGTGTGATATAGTGTGGTATAGTGGGGCGTGGTGTAGTATAGCGCAGTACAGTATACCATAGTGTGATATAGTGTAGTATAGTGGGGCGTGGTGTAGTATAGTGCAGTACAGTATACCATAGTGCGATATAGTGTAGTATAGTGGGGCGTGGTGTAGTATAGCACAGTACAGTATACCGTAGTGCGATATAGTGTAGTATAGTGGGGCGTGGTGTAGTGCAGCACAGTATACCATAGTGCAATATAGTGTAGTATGGTAGGGCGTGGTGTAGTATAGCGCAGTACAATATACCACAGTGTGATATAGTGTAGTATAGTGGGGCGTGGTGTAGTATACTGCAGTACAGTATACCATAGTGCGATATAGTGTAGTATAGTGGGGCGTGGTGTAGTATAGCACAGTACAGTATACCATAGTGTGATATAGTGTAGTATAGTGGGGCGTGGTGTAGTATAGCACAGTACAGTGTACCGTAGTGCGATATAGTGTAGTATAGTGGGGCGTGGTGTAGTGTAGTGCAGTACAGTATACCATAGTGCAATATAGTGTAGTATAGTAGGGCGTGGTGAAGTATAGCGCAGTACAGTATACCACAGTGTGATATAGTGTGGTATAGTGGGGCGTGGTGTAGTATAGCGCAGTACAGTATACCATAGTGTGATATAGTGTAGTATAGTGGGGCGTGGTGTAGTATAGCGCAGTACAGTATACCGTAGTGTGATATAGTGTAGTATAGTGGGGCATGGTGTAGTATAGTGCAGTACAGTATACTATAGTGCGATATAGTGTAGTACAGTGGGGCGTGGTGTAGTATAGTGCAGTACAGTATACCGTAGTGTAATATAGTGTGATATAGCACAGTGTAACAGTGCAGTATACTGTAGTGTAGCACAACGTAGTATAGCAGTATAGAGTAACGTGTAGAATAGTGGTGTATAATAATAATAATAATAATAAATAATTGTTCAAGATCACATTTTTACTTTTTGAATATTAAATATTAATATTTTATGTCTTATTTTAGATTTTATTTAAAACTATTATATTAGTATTATTTTATTAGCTAATAAAATTAGTCTTTGGTGTTAGACTCTGACTTTTGTAATTTGTTTTTGCAGTAAATTAAATCTGAGTTCAGTATTTTGGCCGTATGGATTGTGTAAGACTTTAAACACTAAACAACAAAACCATAAACACATCACACATCGAAACTGATAAACGGCAACACAAAACCGAAGCTCATCCCGACTAATGCTGAGGCTCTGGAAAAAAAATCCGTAAATCCTTTCCAGGATTTGATCACATTGTTGTTTCTCCACTGAAAAGTGGCTTCGCAAACTCGGGCTGAAAAACAACTCGAGCTGAAATCTCTCAGCTTTCATAATAAAAGTCATAAAATCCAGTTCCGGCAACATGGTGTTAAAAACATCACAGGCAGGGAAATGGTTTAGTGGGAGAGTTATTTTAAAAATAAATTAATAAATAAAATCAAACGCAAGTTAATAAAAGGAGCAAGAAATCAATCCCTCGCTGGCTTCAGACAGAATTTCAAAAACACGGCAAAATTATAGACTTTATATCAAAGTATAAATTTTTTTTTTTAAATATTAAGAAATACTCCAATAATAATCCATTACTCATTTTATTACAAAGTGCTGTTTACTTTCAGGTTTATATTTAATTTTTTAATAGTGATAGTTTTATTTCATATTAAACTGCCCTTTTATTACGTCTTACATGCTGAGATCAGTCAGAAGGTGTTGGTTTATTTTCAATCAATTTCGTATGATGTTCATTTTATATTACGAAGCGATAACAGGAACTTGTTTCAAGGACGTTTCACAACATTTTATGTAACTATAAATGGATAAAAATGTATGATATAATCACACTTTAATGAGCATTGTTAGTATCAGCAAGTTGCTGTGGTGTAAGAGGAATACAACACTTCAGGACATGCTGTTACAGGAAAATAATCAACTTCAGGGTGAAACAGGAGCTTCGCTTCACCACACCAACGATTATTTCTCTATAACAGCATGACAGTGTTTTATTCCTCACAGGAGGTCTTTTTTTATTTCATGCTGTTGATTTTTATCAACAGCATGAAGTAAAACTAAGCAATTTCTTACGATGGGTTTCTGAAGCATGCTAATTGCTTCCAAAGAGATATTTCACAGTTATAAAAGTTCAGCATGGTTAATAAGGGATCTCTATTCAACACTAATTATGAGAATCGATCATATTACAAGAAGCTCCTCAGCTCTTTACAGGTTCTTGAGAATTCCAGAGGCCTCGGGAGAATCTGGCCAGCACTGGTGTGTCAAATCTGAATTCCTGTCTGGTGCCAATTCAATTCAGCGTTCCAACCCAAACATTTAGGCTGATAGCTACGGACTTTCACACAAAACCGACACCATCACCTCCTTCTCAAAAACGTGGTGGGCGTGGCATTTCAGAAGATTTCTGGAAGCCCTCGTGTAGTAGAATAAACACACGCGTAAACAACAGAAGCAGTCACAACCTCACATGAGGAGAAAAACTTAACACAAGCTCACCCTCCCGCCGCTAAAAACTAGCTTAGCTTTATCTTTATCTCAAATCAGGAGACGCTACAGGAGACAAGGTGAACTCGAGGTCAACAGCATCAACAGTGATACCTTCACCACCAACAACTCTAATTTGTGTGCCTGAACTATGAATATGCTGCGACCTTCATCCTGTTTGGATCAACTCCAAAATCTAATCCGCTCATCTGCTGGTCGTGATATGATGGTTCCACAGAAGTCCTGGAAACATTTAACCACTCATTCTTGTTCTTGAGAGATCACACTAATGAGAATCATGGACCAATTTTTGGTGCTGGGAAAGGTCGCGTTTTCTGGAGAAATGAGGATAATTCTGGTCATATGTTAATTAGCCTCCCACTACAGTGGAATAAACACTACAAACAAGAATGACACCAAGTACAGGTAGTCGTCGACTTGCGACTTACGACCAACTGACTTTACGACCATCTGGTTATGACTGGCAAGTGTTTCCCAGCTGAGCGTACGACAGTTTCTACCCCAGCTCCCGGCAGCGCCCAGCATCCAGCCAGTGTTGCCAGATACTGCTGACGGTTTCCAGCCCAAAATATGTTCAAAACCCGCCAAAATGCACTTAAAACCGCCCAATCTGGCAACACTGCATCCAGCCTCTTCTATTACGTGTGCAGTGTTTCGCTGGACAAATAACGAGCGAGCTCCAGCGCGCGTACGGCTTAACCAGAGCTTGTGCTATAACGTGCGCAGCTGGTAATCAGAGTAACTTTCACTTTTCTGTTCTGTTACACTGTTCTGTGTCCAAAATGAAAAGTTAGTTTTCAACTGTTCAGCTAAAAAAAAATGTAATTAAAACAATTGTGTTGTTGAAATGATGTGTTTGCAATTTATTTATAATCAAAAACTGATACAGGTGGATGAAAGAGTGATAAAGTACTATACTCGTACTACGGAGTGATAAGAAGTCCTAGTGAACGCTTGATAAGTAGACAATAATAAATAATTAGGTGTATTTTTCGGCACGTGCACACTTTGGCTCAAAATAATATACCGGCAAGAAATAAAAGTTACTTTCACCCGAGTATGCAGTGTTTGACTTAAACCAAATAATAAGCCAAGGTAATGAAATAAGAAAATGTTGATAAAATAAGACTTTAAGATGATTACAATATCATTACACATCACAATATACTTACGTTCATTTAACATAGGACGACTTACGACCAGATCGGTTTACAACCGGTCAGCCGTAACCAAACGCAGTCGTAAGTCGACGACGACCTGTATACAATTCCACTGTGTCGGAAATGTAGCATATCAAGAAAATGACCAATCATCATCATACAACAGCAAAAGTACTGAGAACCCAAACCCATTCTGCACTTCTTCATTAAACCCACGTCCTGATTGTGATTTAGAAGCTCTTACCCTCACGGCCAGACGAATGGAACCAATCACCATTGGTTTAGTCGGAATGGGAATCCCATCTGGCCCCACTTCCTGGTTCGGTTCTGGCTCCTCCCACTCGTTCATCAATTCCGTTGGGCCTTCCTCTAGAGCGACGGTCCGTCCCTGGAATCCTGGTTTTTCATAAAGCAGCCAACTAGACAGACAGGAACATTGCCAATGACTATTTTATGATGGTGCAATAACAAATATCACATTTTTTTTTCGTTTCCGGTTGAGAGTACGTCGTGCGCGTTCTGGCTGCCGCTTCTCACCAGAGCTTTTTTATTTTATTTCTTTTTCTATTTTCATTTTTTTAATTTATTTTTTTTTCCCGTGTGTTTGTGTAGTTTGATGTTTGAGTGTTTTGTCCGCCGGTTGTGGTGTAGCTCCAGACCCAGTTTTGGACGTCGGTTCCCTCCAGGCCTTGGTTCGCCGTGGGTGATGCCTGTGCTCCCAGCTATGGACTGCAGTGAGCCTGTTGCTCATTTTACATCGTGGTTGTCCAGCGCTCTGCGCTTTAACGCTTGGTGTGATGTTCGAGCGATGTTGCTCGGTGGCATCGCAGCGGCTGTGCAGGCGGTTTGGGACATACCAACGCTCTGCATGGCAGAGCTTCTCTGCTCACTTTGTGGATCCATGGCGTGGTGTTTCGAGCGATGTTGCTGACGGCGTCACGGCGGCTGTGCTGGAGATGTGGGACTCGTTTTCGTGCGCCTGTTGGTGGGACTGTGGCTGCTACACCACAGGAATTACATCCTGACCCCTACTCGGTGGACTTTTTACTTTTTTTTTTTTTATTATTTATTATTATTATTATTATTATAATTGTAAAGCGTCCTTGGGTTTCTTGAAAGGCGCGATATAAATTTAACTTATTATTATTATTCACTCACAGTTGACAGAAAAGGCATAATATTTGTAATAATTACGTTGATTTACCCAGGCTGTGTCCTTACGCTTAATATATTTACTGTAAATCATGGTTCTTCACTCTCAAAGGATCAGCTCTATGGGTGCAATCAGGCTTGTAGTACTCGAGCCCGACTCGTGGCCTAATTTTAAGGACTTCTGACTTGACTCGGACTTGAACGCTGGGGACTCGGACTCTAGGTTTCGTGACTCAACTATACAGCGCTCAGTTTGATGTAGACGCTGTTCTAACACAGCTGATTCAAATCACAAGGAATGTATGACGACTTTATGAACCCTTTGGAGGTATAACTTGGGGGGGGGGGGGGGGAAACACCACTGAACATGAACTCGGAATGCCTAGCATCAAGTCTTACACAGAAAGTCAGTTCGATTTAGGAATTGACCTTTTCATAACTTTCATTCTTAGCAGTGCCACGTCACTTCTTCATTACCTCAAACGACTAGTGATTTTTACCAAATATATTTGTCATCTTTTCCATAATTCGATCTATTTGTCCGCTAAAGATGTGCATTATATTAAACTACCATATATTTGTTTTTAAACTGCACTGCATTACATTACAGGCAGACGCTCTTATCCAGAACAACATTACAACACACGCTGGAATTAGGTACCTTGCTCAAGGACACTTCAGCCATTCCTGCTGGTCCTGAGAATCAAACCAGTGACCTTTTGCTCCCAAAGCTGCTTCTCTAACCATTAGGTCATGACTTCACGCACAACTGTGAAGCTCCTTAGAACGCAACAATGGATGGAGGATCCGATTTCTACAGCTGCATCTAGGACGTCTAATGCCAGGATCGGACTACATGATATTTTGTCTTTCATGATGGTCACCATGTCAGATTAGGTGATCAGAAGAATCATAACGCTATAAATTCTTGCCGTGACTTGTTCAGGAGATTGCAAACGCTCCAAGTTTGACCCTGACCAATCATCATCCACGCACTTGGGCCAAGGAAGTGTAAACCATGGCCAGGGTCTAAAATGAAATCTTTGGTCGAGCTGCCAATGGCTGTAATCTAAACTGAAATAAAATTACCAGCCAAAAGATTTTCCAACGACCATAAAACGAAACGTTCTCAATCAGCTTGTGTTGTAATGATAAACTTTTGTAGTGGACTATGGTCTATTTCAGTAACACGCCAATAGTGACTGACCTCATTCAACTTCTTCACCAATGGAGAATTTTACTCGCATTTGGCGAGGGGCGAGTGCCAAGTTTGGACCCTGATCATGGCCATCAAGGAACACCTTGTCAGAGTCGTCAAACTCTGTGAGAAAATACAAAATACCGACATGCTAGACTTTTCACCCCAGACACCATGTTGCTGTTCTTTGATTACGTCACACTATAAGCTCCGTTTGTCGTTCCTGACATTCATATTCGGGCCTGATGCTGGAAATTTGTCAGCAGTGACAAAATCATCTTAAAATTGAGCTGAATTCCGGCCTCACTAGCGTCCAAAGACCGGTCAGGCTCTGGGTCTCCGAGCTGCTTTGCTCCGCTGATCTCATCCTGTAATATCCGAGTGGGATTGGATCGTGACGCGCAACTTGTGGCTCATGACACAGTTTCAGGTGCGATGGAATTCACTCTACCACACTAAGGATTTTATTTTGCTGTCAAGGACAACAAATATAACTGCAGAGGTAATGTCTTCAGGGTTGGGTGGGACTAAAAGAAAAAAGTCTCCCATACCCCTTTTCCACCAAATCAGTTCCAGGGCTGGTGCTGGTTCACAACTCGTTCAACTTGCGAGCCAGCTGAGAACCAGTTTGCTTTTCCATAGCTCACGGTGCTAAGGAACTCGGCTGGCCTGGGAACGCCTCGGTGTTCTTCCCGAGGAGCTGGCCGAGGTGTCTGGGGAAAGGGAAGTTTGGGCTTCCATGCTTAGACTGCTGCCTCCGCGACCCGGTCCTGGATAAGCGGAAGAAGACGAGACGAGACGGTGCTAAGGGGAGCCCCGTCATTACGTCACTACGTTTGCATAAACCTTGGCGCGAATATCGAAGCAAAAACAACACGGAAGAAGCAGCAGCAACAACAACAATAATAATGGATGACTTCGCGTTTGTACAGCTGCTGCTTCTCGTCGCTTAAAAATGGCGATCTTTCGCGGTCTTGTTATTGTTGTTGGTCTTAACAACTCCGCCCCCCCGCTGACGTAAGCGGTTCTTTCCTCTGGCCCAGCAGAGAGTTGGTGCTAGCCTGGAACCAGTTTTTCTGGCCCCAGAGCCAGTTCTTTGTCAGTGGAAACAGAAAACCCGGTTCCAAACTAAGCACCGGCCCCGAACCAGCCCTGGAACTGCTTTGGTGGAAAAGGGGCACCATACACCTTTACAGCTTGTGCAAAGCAATTAACAGGTCCATTAAAGCAAAAGATGAAACATAAACAAGGCTGTCCCAGTAGAAATTAGAGTGAAACAGTCAGCATTCCCTTCTCTCCCCCCCTTTTTTTTTTTTTTAAGTCCCATGAGAAAATCAAAGCTCGGTTAGAAATATGTTTTCCTACTCATTTCGGCCAAAAAAATAAATAAATAATAATTTTTAAAAAATTAAAAAGGCTGACCATCCTCTGATGGCTTTCAGAGAGATCACAGGGGACAGCTGTAATGCCGTGGCGTCGTCTATGTCCCTGAACACCTCGTACGCCTCGCCGCCAAACTGGGCTTGCTGGAAGATGACCAGCTGCAAGGACACAAACTTGTTAGACCATTTTAGCAATATCATTACTTTATTCAATCATGTTGCGGAAGTATTAGTAAAAGTACCTTTCCAGGCCGCTTGTGAAAGCCTCTTACTGTTACCTGTAAAGGAAATAATATCTTTTAAAGTTCTTGACTACGCCATGACACTCCTCACTGTTATTAAACTTATCAAGTTGATTCTCAACACACACCGTAACAACCATCACTTTTTTTTTTTTTAAATCAGGACAATGTTTTTCCTCGGAATGTCATCTTAACTCTTTCATGCAGGATTAAAAAAAAAAAAAAGTTTTATTATTTATACTTATGACTATTACATATATTACAAAGTAGTAAATGGACTGTCGAATACTACAAGTAAATAGTAACATTATATGTAGAAACATTAAATAGAAACATTAAATAGAAACATTAAATGTTGACCAAAATTATGTCCGATGAAGTTGATTTTGGAATTCTGATACCTTCATTAAAAAAAATTTAAGCTAATACATTAAAGGACAGGCATGCAAACTGGTCAGGGGTGAAAAAGGTGAGAAGGACGCACGGGGACACGGCACGCGCGCAAAAGTACATTTCGTAGTCTACGTTACAAAAAAAATTGCAACCAGTGACATCTTGAATTTAATACAGTACAAAATAACTTTCCATAAACATGTCTTAATAAGTTACTGTTGAGTGGCCGGTAAATTGTACCATTTATTTGTCAGTGGCCGGTAAAGTTTGATATTTTGTGAAGTTAATTTTCACCCCTGTGTACAACACAGTGGGCTATTTACAAAAAGGTATATATTACTGCCTGTGCTATCTAACAGACCTACCCCAGAGGACACACCTGGCCAATCCCTGTCTGTCAATTTTCTTAAA
This sequence comes from Neoarius graeffei, assembly GCF_027579695.1. Classification (NCBI taxonomy): domain Eukaryota; kingdom Metazoa; phylum Chordata; class Actinopteri; order Siluriformes; family Ariidae; genus Neoarius; species Neoarius graeffei. The sequence continues at coordinate 3,215,971 of NC_083579.1, read as the reverse complement.
GGCATCACCTATGTGAAATCAGGGGCGGATCTAGAAAAATATTTATGGGGTGGCAAGAGGGGGGCAGGAATTTTTGAGGGGTGGCAACGTATTACAGACATGTATATATACCGAATTTAATCACAGTTTGACGACAAATAGTATGTACACACTACAAAAGGGCACAGACTGCCATTTACAAACTCATACAGATAAACTTAATCTCATGCCTTTATTGTTCACGAAGAACACACATTCTCAGATGAGGTCTATACCGTTTCTGGACAGTTTTATACTGTATATGCAAAAGAACAGACACTAAAAAACAACAATAACAACACTGCTTCAAGTTCAGCATGATTTAAACCATTTACACCAGTGTCACATTTTATAGTTTTTTTTCCTCATGCTTTGTAAAGGCTCACCAGTGAGCAGAACATGAACTTGTCATGCCTACAACAGCTGAATGCGGCGATTTCCATGTTGCTCAGCAAAACGCTTCACAAATTTATCAAGATCTAATGCTTTTGTGCGCTTTGATTCAATGCTGAGTACAGCCAAACTTGATAGTCTCTTTTCTGTCATAGTCGACCGCAAATAAGTCTTTATGAGCCTGAGAGATGAAAAACTTCGTTCACAGGATGCTCACAGGCAAGACAACCGCTATTTTACACAACCTGAACAACTCAAAAAAAACCAACATCATCATCTTGGTATGAGTCCAAAACCAGTGAACTCCATGAGAGTGGTAGGACTCTCCTGTTCCCCCTTTTTTCTGTCTAGTACTCTCCTCGTCTGATGTAACTCATGTTTAAGATCCTCAATATTTGAATCATAAGCTTCAGCCAATAGCAATGTTTTCCTTGACAGACGGTGAATCAATATTAACTTTTGTGGCCGACTTTACACAAAACTAATGTCAGACCTAGCTAACATTAGGCCAAAAAAAAAAAAAAAAAGTGTGTTTCAGGTAACATGAAATACTAAAATAAGGTCGGTAGGTAGGAAATTTTTTTCTTAATTTGTTTTATTTTGTTCGAAAAAATTAACACAAGTAAACATCTTACAAAATAGTATTTTGGCACAGAATCCTTTATACCACACATCATAATAAAATAAGTGTTTTAAATCTTTAAACGAATAAAAAAAATATCGCAAGAGTTCGAGTTATGATCTGCGGAAGCGTATTGCTGCCACACTCAAAAAAAATTGGCTTAGACTCAAGTAATTACGTGAAAAGATATTGTTAACAGAGTTATCACGTTTTTACAATATATTTATCATGTAATAACATATCACGTAATTTCATGATATTTTCGTGTGATAATGTGAAAACACCTTATCAAGAAATAACGTGAAAATATGGTTGAACGTCCTAGGCTCGGCTACTTCCATTAAAAGCAGCCGGCCTCGCCTCGCCTACTGTAGAACTTGGGTCGAGCAAAAACACGGAGCAAAAACACGGCTGAATCCTGAATGACTCCTATTTGTATAAATAGGGGACTACATAGGCGGCAAAATGTAGTGTTTTTCCCTGCCATGGAAGTGCACTTGTATACTGAAGAGGAAGCAATTTGCATTACAGCCAGGAGGGCTGATAGAAGTGGCAAAACATTTTACTTTTTATCGTTTCTTTCACAACTTGAATGCGTTGAAACAAAAAATTATGACAAACTAACGCCACTTACACTAAAATATCGAGGGAAACTTGTAATAAAAACTTTACGGTCGGCAATTTCGACGCGGAAATTCTCGATCGGTCGGGTTACCGGAAACACACTTTTTTTTTTTTTGCCTTACATGTATAGTTAGCTAAATAACCTTCTCCAACCTGATTTTTATCCTCTCAAAATCAGCATCGCAACTATACTAGCACTGTTCATTCATTATAATTTCATTTTTTTGATAGATAGTTAATCAGCTTTTACCCCTTTCCTCCCGTGTCTCCTTTCCTCGCGACTCCTGGCTCCCTCGCTTCGCGCCTCTCAATTTTCCAAAGCAACCAATCTCTGGCGTTATCTCTCTCGTGCTGCATTCGCCGCAGTCGGACATTGGAAATTCGCGCACGTAAATGTCAAATTGGCCGTAATTTTTCTTTGAATTCGTCGCTGCCAACTGGGGTAGCAGCAGGGGTGGCAAGGCTTTCTTTTAGAGTGGCATATGCCACCCCGGTAGATCCGCCCATGGTTATTCACCCCCGAGCGCGCTGGAAACTGTTCCATTGGTATTCAGATTCAGTCGCGAGATGAGGTTGCCAGATCTCTCTATAAAAAGGTGACTTTGCGGTCTGAATCTGTGGAATATTCGTAAGCGAGGACTGGCAACCAGCAGTGGGTTGTGCACCAGCTGATCAGAACTCCAATGGAAAAGAAGCGTGTTAGTAACTGTTTATCTTGATTGGCTGTAACCTTGTAAGTGAAATGTTTGGCAACAATAGCGTTGTAGCCTGCCTACCCCCCCCCCAAAAAACTCTTCGGATCTACACGATTCACACAAGTGACCTATTTTGGGACCAAAACGGCGAATTTCGCCGAAAGGTGAGGAGTTTGCATGTGTGAAAGGAACAGTCCACCGTACTTCCATAATGAAATATGCTCTTATCTGAATTGAGACGAGCTGTTCCGTACCTCTCCGAGCTTTGCGCGACCTCCCAGTCAGTCAGACGCAGTCAGACGCGCTGTCACTCCTGTTAGCAATGTAGCTAGGCTCAGTATGGCCAACGGTATTTTTTGGGGCTGTAGTTAGATGCGACCAAACTCTTCCGCGTTTTTCCTGTTTACATAGGTTTATATGAGCAGTGACATGAAACAAGTTCAGTTACACAAATTGAAATGTAGCGATTTTCTATGCTATGGAAAGTGCGCACTATAATGGCAGGCGTACTAACACCTTCTGCGCGCTTCGGCAGCGCATTGATATCTGAGCTCCGTATCAGTGTGCTACCGAAGCGCGCAGAAGGTGTTAGTACGCCTGCCATTATAGTGCGCACTTTCCATAGCATAGAAAATCGCTACGTTTCAATTTGTGTAACTGAACTTGTTTCATGTCACTGCTCATATAAACCTATGTAAACAGGAAAAACGCGGAAGAGTTTGGTCGCATCTAACTACAGCCCCAAAAAATACCATTGGCCATACTGAGCCTAGCTACATTGCTAACAGGAGTGACAGCGCGTCTGACTGACTGGGAGGTCGCGCAAAGCTCGGAGAGGTACGGAGCAGCTCATCTCAATTCAGATAAGAGCATATTTCATTATGGAAGTACGGTGGACTGTTCCTTTAAAGATAGACGGCCTTTTGATTTCATAAAATCGGTGAAATTTAGTTCCGTCTGAAATGTGGTGATTGTGATATCTGTTTATTTCTGGAATATCTCAAAATATCAGGCCATTCTGTGGCTGGGAAGTTATTTAATTTGAGGGGATTAAAGCAAATAATGCGCATGAAATCGCTCGCTTGGCGCAGTCAAGCAGACAGAGGAAGTCCGTGTGCGCATGCGCAGGTTTACCTTCTTCTTCTTTTGGGTTTTACAGCAGCTGGCATCCACAGTGTTGCATTACTGCCATCTACAGGTTTCCCTTTGAGCGTGCACTGACAGTTCCATCATTCTGTCGCTAAACGAACAGCTGATCACACCGAGGTGCTCGCTGAGCGCCCATATTTATTAGTTTGGTCCTGCGTTTCCTTTCCTTCGTATATAACATAACGTCTTTTCTCCTCGCTTTCTTTCCGTTACTGTAGTCGCTCTTTCACGTTTCATTCGCACACTCACGTCTTCCATTTTTCTCTCCTGTTTCAAATTTGTATCCCACAATGCCTTGCGCGAACGGGGAAAGCCCACCACGTGATGTGATGCATGACGCAGTATCTTGAATTGGGTCATGGTGAAGCAGGAAAAAATAGTGGAGAATTTAGGGCCATGTGGCTCTAAACTAATTGTTCTATTAAAAAAAAAGTAATAAAATTTGAAATCCGTGATTCGAATTCAGTAGCTTTCGGTCACTAAACAAAAATAACTGGGTGTGGGGAAAATTCGTTTTATGACCTACACTTAAAATCTGAAAGGCAGTCTAGCTTTAATTGGCATACGGCATGAAGAAATGGGAATGGAAAATCCGAGAGCTCAGAATGATCATTTCTGGTCAATCAAAATCAATAATCTCCAGTGATTTGGAGTGATTTACATCTGATATTTTCCTAAAAACTTCTCTCTTTAATTGACTGTTCAATCAAAAGTGCGGATGCTGTGCAGGAAAGGTTTACAGGAGCACCACGCTCCAGCATGGCAGCTGTTCTTCAAAAGGAACCTTAACTGCACTTGTCAAGAGATATTTCTACTCCCTAACAAATAAACCGAATCCCTGAGGATCTACAACCCTCCTGCTCTGATGCACTCGTATATAATTCATGATTTGAGACCTGAGACTCCAAGCTAAGCTCCAAACAAGACTGCACTGGAAACATGATCAGAAAACTTGCACAAAGTTCTTGCCCACCTGAGTGTGTGTAGGTGGCCGTAGTTTGGTTTGTTGCTCTTGTGGTTTTGGTGGAAAGATTGGTGCTGGTGGCTCTGGTAACTTCTTCAGATCTGTACTTGTGTCTGGGACTCCAGAGCGGACCTCTGTCTGCTTTGCAGGGATCAGGGAAGGCGTTTCTGGGTTTTGAGAGCTACCTGAAGTGGGGGGTTGTTGATCCTTTTTCAGGTACTTCTCCAGAAAATCAGGAAGCTTGACTTCTGAAAAGGTAGGAAGGGGAGGAGGAGCGAGTGGGCTCTTCGATGAATCACCAGAACGCGTCTCAAGATGCGTCAAGTTCCCGTCCACCCGTTCTGGAGGCACATCATCAGACGTAGTCACACTGTTCGTGCCTCCAGGTGTCGGAACTTGTTGGGACGCCGTGAGAGATGTGGTCCCGTTTGAAACAGCTTCAGGCTGGGTTTGAGGCCTCCTCAAGTTCTTGGAAGGCTTCACAAGGTTTGACAGGATGGACATTCTCTCTAATCGTGAAGGAACCTTTCCAGAACTTTCAGCATTACCCTGATCTTCCCCATTCTCCGTCGTCTTTTCCTCTTCATTTTTTTCTTGTCCCCGTCTGGAAGCCAGTGCTTTAAATATCAAACTACCTTCAGTTCCTTTGCGTTTCAGAAGCTGTTTATCCCTCAGGTCTCCACTTTTCTTCTTGATCATCATGGCTGGAGATGGATCTTTTGGGCCCGTGGTTTTCCTAATCCCAAACTTAAACTCCTCAGGATCAAAGGTTCTCTCAAAGCGATCTTCTTTAATAGCAGGCATGGCAAACGGAGGCGAAATCATCCTGGACTGGCCATGCTTTTTAGGAGGAAAAGAGAAAGGAGAGCAGAGTTCTTTGATTTTGCGTATGAAGTCTTCTGAATCGTCAGAGTTGTCCTGGAGGTTTTCATCACTTGCCGAACAGTCCATTTTCCTCTCCATCTTATTTTGTTTCTTCTCAAAACCTTGGTCCACATCCAGCCAGCTAGATGGAGATTCATTTTTTGAGAGGTTTTTAGAGACCAGAAGAAAGTCCTGAGCTGTCATTTTTGGAGCGTTAGTACTTGGTAGTTTCTCAGAGTTGGGTGAATTCTGAGATTTCAAGGCGTCAGGTTTTTGTTTCTCGCTGGCGGTGCTGGTTTTTTGAACCTCAGTCGTCTTCTCCATTTGGAAGGTCACTTTCTCTGTACCTTTTGGCAGCTCAGCTTTCACAACTCCAGGTTTCTGATCAGGACCGAGGATTTCATTCGGAAGATGTTCCAGTTCCATCTTGCCAACAGGTCTCATTTTGACATCTTCCTCGACAGACTCTGAGGCTGGTGATTTAACTGCATCATGTGCTACGGCTGGTACTTCTGTTTTGGATGATCTAAAGACTTTCGATTCATCCTTGTGGTCTTGAGCAGACGCAGGAACTTCAGCCTCCTTGTGACCAGCTTCCTCTGTGGTTTTAGACAGGGCGTTTCCTGCAAGACCGTTCATCGCCATGTTGGTTTGTTGTTCTGTCTCGGATTTTGATGCATCCTGTGCGGCGTCAGATTGCTGAACGCTTCCAGCCTTGAGGTCTTTGGTCTCCTCGTGGATGCTCACTGTTGGTTTGACTGACATTTCACCCACTGTTTCAGGAGTTAGTTTCTCCTCATCTGTGACTGGGAGAGTTTCTTTACTGATAAGATCTGCTTTTACGTTAGGCGGACCGACATCCAGTGGTTTTGCAAGTTGAGAGTCATCAAACCCTGCTTCTGGTTTTGCGATCTTTTCAGTACTCACTTGATCAGGAGCATTCGAGTTTTCCTTACGCGCTTCAGATTTCACGCTCACGTCCTGCATCTTGTTAGCTTTGTCCACTTCCTGTTTAGATGCTTGACTTGAAGTTTGGTTCGCTTCTTCTTCACGCTTCTTTGCTTTCCGTTTAGATACTGTAGGTTGAGATTTTAAGTCTGTTTTACTCTCCACAGCTTTAATGTCCGCTTTAGGCAATTCTTCAGCTTCGTCTTTGTTCTGTTCAGGCACCTGATCTACACCACGATCCTTGGACTTTTCCGTACTTTGCACTTTTTCAGCTTTGCTTTCAGACCCTTCAGTTGACGTCTTTAACTCTGTTGTATGCTCTGCGTTTTGCACATCCTGCGCTTCCTTTACAGAGATTTCAGGTGGATTTTTCAAAGCTGTCGTCTCTTCAGCTTTTACTGGTTTCTGTTCAGCCTCCCGAGTTAATTTTATGCTTGTTTTATGGTCCTCGGTCTGATTATCCACACTTGGCACCGTTTCAGCCTTGTCTGTTTTCTGTTCAGTCTCTTGAGTTAATTTTAAATCTGTTTTATGATCCTCGATCTTATCGTCCACACCTGGCACCGTTTCAGGCTTGTCCGTTTCCCGTTTAGTCATCTGAGCTGGAGTTTCGGAGTCTGCTGCAGCCTGGTCCTTTTCCTTTTCAGCTGCTTCAGGTGGGGATTTTATATCTACAGTATGTTCAGTGGCCGTCACGGTCACATCCAGGGCCTCCTCTATTTTGGCTACATCCATTTCCTGTTCAAGTGCTTCAGGTGAAGTTTTCCAGCCTGCTGTAGGCTCCGTGATCTCCACACTCGCACTCTGCATCTCTTTTTCCAGGTTCACGCCCTGATCCTCGACGTGAGACACGCTGGCCTTGTTCTTGTTCACTTCAGACACTCGAGCTGACGTTTCTCGGGCAATGATAATATTTTCTGTGGTCTCCACGCTCACACTCTGCTTTTCTTCTGCTTTGTCCACGGTCTGGTCCGACACTTGTACTGTAGTCTGAGAGTCTGCAGCGAGTTCTAATTTCACTTTTTCCACCTCTTTTCTGGATTTAAGTTTAGTCGGACGTTTCAGATGTGGCAAGGGTTTGGTTTCTGGTGAAGGCTTCACCACAGCGTTCCCAGCAGCTTGGTCACGTTCAGCAGGGCTAAGAGGACCGTTGACTAAGGATGAATCATTGTTCTCTGGCCTGGCATCAGAAAGCGAGGGCTGCTTGAGTGACTCATCCTCTCCGTAATCAAATTCGTCCTCTGTGGGCCGTTTTGGAGCGCTAGGCGGAGTCAGGCGAGGCAGCTTGCTTCCTGTTGGTGATGCTTCAGCCTTGGGCTTTTTTGGACTCTTTGGCCCAGTGACTCGTGGTTCGTTTGCAGCCTTGTCCTTTGTGCTGCTCTTTTCTGGTTGCTCTGCCTCTGAAGAAGTGTGAGGCTTGCTATCAGTTTCAGTTTTGTTGACAACTTTAGAGCTCTTACTAACTGAGACTTTCACTGGTTTACTCTTGGGAGATTTGTCAGTAGGAGTTTGTGGCTGTGTTTTTGACTTCACACCTTCTTTAGCGTCACTCATTTCCTTAGTTTCTTCTAAACCACGAGGAGATGACGGCTGCTCCGTTTTCTCCTCGGCCTTTATGCCTTTTGAGTCCTTTCCTTTCTTCGGTTCTTTGGTATGAGAAGGTTTAGGTGTTTGACTCGGTTCTATCTCTCCTCCAGCCACCGTTCCGTCTTCCTTAACAGTCTCACTTTTACCAGGCGGTGATGGTAGTGACTGGGGTTTTGTTGCACTGTTACTCGAGCTGGATTTACTTCTCTCAGCCTGCGCCGTCTCACGTGTCTGAACCGAAGAGGAAACTGACGCATCGGGTGACGTGCCTGCGTGGAGCGCTTTGCTTGGTTTTGGAGGAACTGCAGGAGGAGGTGTTTTCTTTGGGATTTTTGACTTGTCTGTAGGCTTAGCGAGCACACCAGGCTGCTCTTTTGTAGTTGGAGATTTACTTTGCTTTTTCTCTGTGCTATTTTGCGCAGGCTTTTTTGTGCTTTCCTCTTTTGTGGCCTCTGCATGGCTTGTAACCCGACCCACACTGGCTTTTGTCTTTGGTGCCACTGGCAGAGCTGGACCCTTTCCAGTAGCCGCTCCGTTTGTTCCACTGCTTGCTTTGTCCACACGTTTGGACGCTGAAGTCGAGGTCTGCTGATTGCTAACCTCTGAACTCGGGACTCTGACCGGTCCTTTGTGTCCAGGCATTTCTGGCGAGTCCTCTCTGGGATCTGGGATGTTATTAGGAAGCTCTGAGGGCCTCTCTACATTGTTATCAGCAGCATCAAGCTGCTGTTGTGTGTTCGCCTCCTCCTTTACGGATGCATCCCCGCTTTCGTTTACAGAGTCGTATGACTGCTGGTCAGGCTTTTTAATTTCCACACTGACGTTCTTGAGGCTTGGCAGACTATAAAGAAAAAAAAAAAAAACGTTATTAGACTTGGAGAAGAACTGAACGTGTTGGTTTCATTCCTCAAGCACTGCTCTACTCTGAAAGATGAGGATATCTAACAGATTTAAAATCGTCTACGCCCCTCGACAATGCTGAACAAGTTCAAGATCTGCAGTATAATTATCTTCAACCTCAAATCTGATTATGACTAACTCGTTTTTTGAACTTTGTTCTCATAATCCTTAATTATAACCTCAAGGAACAACCCAGCGTCCTCTAAACAAGCAACAAAGAAACTCTCGTAATGAATGATGCATCGAAGAATTAACAAGGCATTCAACAACACACTACTTTTGTTTTGAACATAATTGGATTCAGACGTGCAGCAAACCACGACATAATATAGCCTACGGGTTAAACTCGATCATCTTGAGGCTCTTTAGTTCTTTCCCATGAGCATCACAGTGGCTGAGATCGAATACCTGTAATGATGAAAATGCGCACGCAGAGAAAACGTATGCAAATAACGATTTAAGGGGTGTTCACACGGCAACTTTTACTCCGGTGTAGCACCGGGGCCGCCCCGGTAGAGCGTTCACACGGTACAAAGTTATCCCGGTGTCGCCCCTGAAAGCTGCTTAAACCGGTGCAAATCTAACCCTGCTCGGGAGGTGGTTTAAGAAATTTACTCCGGAGTAAATGCTAGTTTGCGGGGCAGCACCGATATAAAATGGGGCGTCTGAACGCTACAGGGGTCGACTCGCTACGCGTCAGGAGAGTTGATTACATATGGGCATTGCATAATTTGCATCCTGGTATTTTGCGCTTCCAAAATGGCGAATATCAACAACAACAGAACTGCGTGTCTTCCAGTGTTGCCAGATTGGGTGGTTTTAAGTGCATTTTGACGGATTTCAGACCTGTTTACCCCAAATTTGCCCTGTCAGTAGTCTTGCAGTATCTTGTCAGTAGTTTTGGTAAGCTGTCAGTAGGAATTTTACTGGGGTCCAATCTATGTATTGTACCGAAGACAAAAAGTAGAAAGCAGCCTATTAGATAACAGTACTCATTCAAGTTGAAAGTAAGTGATAGATTACGTGAACAAAATTTTAAAAATTAAAATCTAGCACTGGTCTTATTTTTTCTGTCAAGTTAAGCACCTGTGAGAACCAAAAAGCAAACCCATGTAAGATTCTCGATCTGCTCCATAATCCTCATATTACCAAGCCTAGACTCCAAGGTCGACTTGTTGACTCCTCATACATTTCATTATCTCAGTATCTCTGAAATAACCAGAAGACGAGCAGGAATACTTATTTAGGATGCTACAATAAGAAAAAATATTTCAGAGACCATACTACGCTCTAATAGGCTACTTAATACTTGATTGGCAGCTATACTGATCTCACACTCTTTACTAACAAATCACAAATCATTGATACCTGGCAACTTGACAAAACAAGAAAAAAATGTCAACATCAAAAAAGGTTCATTTCAAGTTAACAAAGTTTGACATTGGTTAATAACTGAACATGTATTTATGGCAACTCAATTATGGCATTCAATGCAACGTACGGTAAACGTGGCTTAAACGTGATTAAACATGGCCGCGCCCATGACTATACGATCGATGTTCGATTCCCACAATAAATATGATTATAAAGTCAGTCATGAACAGGGTTTTTTCTAGAAAAATTTAGTATGAGGGCGCTCACCATGGCGAGGGAGCGAGGGGGGGGGGGGATTGGAACCGGTTGTCCCCCCCCCCGCCCGCCGTGCAAAGCCTTTGAAAAATGCTCCAATGGGACATTCTGAGGCGATCTGAGAGGGAAATTGTAACAAATTGTCTGTCAACATTGAAAAAGAAAGAAGTAATCTTCTTCTGCCCCGGACAGTCTTTGGCTTTCTTCCGCTTCGTGCCGCGGGATGACATCTTTAAATGCCCAAGTGTCAACAAAAACAACTCGCGAACTACTTCTGTCAAAAGCCCCCGCGCCGGTGGGTGAAGGGTCATTCAGTCTCGAGAAATCTCGCTCTACAAGTCAGCTGACCTTGTATGTAACCCATGTCAAATCTCGCGAGAGCAGCCGCGACAAGTAAACAACTAAACAACATGGCGCCTCAGTCTGGAAAACGCCAATTCGGATTGTTTTTGCACCGTCTGGCGGTGTATCTACTATGATTGGAATCTTTTTGGAGCAATTATAACGTATTTGATGATCAGACACATTGTCACGTAGTGTTGCTGGGATGTTTTCACGGAGTCGGTAAGGGGGCGCACGTCGAGAGTAAGAGGGCGCAGCGCCCCTGTTCCCCCGTTTACACGAAAGCCTGATGAAACATTTGGCAACATTTCAGCCATAAATCGTAGTTTTTGGACAAGAATTCGTAGTCCGTATTTTGTTTTGAAAAATCGTAGGAACTACGGACAAATTGTAGGAGTAAACAGGTCTGGGATTTGAACATATTTTGGGCTGGAAAACGTCAGCAGTATCTGGCAACACTGGTGTCTTCATCCACGTTGTTTTCCCGGCGCTTGGTGATGCCATGACAACCGGGAAAAGGAAGTACATTTTCACGCATGCGCATATTTCATTTCCGCATTATTACTATCGTATAGCACGGTCGCAAAAACTGCCGTGTGAACGCAAGTGGGGCTGCACCGGTGCGAACACGCTTCTCTCTAGTAAGCAGGGTTGTGACGTGTGAACGCGCCACAAAATTTACACCGGTGTAAGATATATCGCAACAAGATACATCGGTGCAGCATCGATGCAAATATGTGCCGTGTGAACACCCCTTTAGATTAAACGTGTTTAAACACGCCATGTTTGTACACCAAAGTGCCAAAGCAGCCACTCTATAATCACCGATAGTGAAACATGCAGAACAAATCACTCAGGAATTAAAAAAAAAAAAAAATCCTTAAGACAAGTCCGATCCCGTCTCCGGATCTCGTTCTCTCAGACGAGTTCAGCTGATCAAAGAAGCGACCTGAACGTGACTCGAGCATCTCATCTCAGTAAAATCCTACTCGTACACAAACATTCTGAAAACCCACGCTGTTCTGACGCGCATCGATTAGTCTCGTGAACGGTTTTCTGCAAAGCCGTGCCACGTTATTGTTCGCTGCTTGTGGGGGAAAAGGACGAGATCATGTTACATGCCGAGTTCTCATACACTCGGAGTGGCGCAAAAAGAAAAACAACTTACATTCTGACTTCAGATTTCTGTTTGCTCTGGGAATTTCCATCTGCGCGTGTGCTCGTGTCTTCTTGTTCTCCGTCCAAACTCGACTGCGAGTTCAGCCACACTCTCTTGGCGAAGAACTTCTCACTCTTGGAAAGTTTGACGCTCCTCCGTTTCTCAGCTTTATTCTCCTCTGAAGAGACTGGTTCTTCGTCCGTCTTTACGTCCAGAGCGTCATGATAAACAGACGAATCCGAGCCGGAATCCTGCGCTTCCTGAGCGAGGACTGCAGCCCTGAGGGGCAGCACGGGGCTTTGTTGAACGGGCGTGACCCGACCGAGCGAACTGCTCTCGCTCCCTTCTTCCTCCAGGTGCGTTTCCACCCACACGGCTTTGTGAATCTGTACAGGCGAGGGTGAGGGCGAGGGCGAGGCCGCAGCCGACCCGTTCTCCGCCTCAGGGGACGTGAGTTTCGAAGGGCTTAAGGGCTCTTGAGAGCCGCTGCTCAGCTTGCGTGATCTCCTCCGGCTCGACGTTTTCTTCCCCATGCTCTCAGTGCTGCCCTGATCCGAAGAGCTCGACTCGCTCCTGGACTTGGAGCTCAGCGTCACGCCGGTGAGAGCGCTATAATTCCCTTTTCCTCGCACAACCGGTTTCAGAGCGGTCTTCTTGAGGTCTGGAGATTTAGGTCCGGAGCTGTCCTTTACCGTAATCTCCGTGCATTTCTTAATCGTTTGTGTGATCTGTCTCTCTGGGCCTTCGTCGGTGACGCTGATCTCCTCCAGAAACACCTGGAGCTTCTTGCTCGCCTCCACCACCAGTGTCTCCGTTGTATCCTGTTGGTCTTTGCTCTTCGTCGTCACTACTAGGTTTCTCACGCTGCTGCTGCTGTCGCTATCCGCGAACGGAAGGTCGCCTCCATCTGCGACGATGGAGGCCACGCTCTGTGTGCTCGGGCTTCCTTTATCGGAGAAGAAACCCTGCTCGACCTTTTCTCCCTCCGTGGACGTCTGCTTCAAACCTGACGACTGGCTGGGGCTTAGAATAGGCGAGACGTTTTCCTCTGTCCCGTCTGATGATGTCCTGCTCCGTCGCTTCCTCGAGAAGAATGTGGTCACCCGGCTCAGCACGCCACCACCTCTTTCCTCGGAATTCTATCACACCAAAAAGACAAACAAAAACAATTAGTAACATGATGCGTTCAGGATAAAACCTGAAAAACTTCAGCAGTCCGGCCCACCCCGCCCGAAACCAGCACGCTGACGGCTGCAAATCATTTCCCAGCCAAGCTTTCAGTGAAGCTCTGGTTACAGGATGATTAATGTGAACTTTACTCCAAACAGGGCTCGGGTTAATAAAGTGTCTTCTTTTCAACAAGGAAACGCACAAAAACACAGCAAGAACCCATGAGTGATATTTTCCAAATGCTAAAAATACAGTTTCACATCATTCCAAACAGACTCCACAGACGTGGTATAATTCACTTCTCGTTATCGTTCTCTCCGGAATTCCTCACAGTTCACTTTTTTTTTTCCCCTCAAATCTGCTGCTTTGACTTCGAAACCACTGCAAGCTTCAATTCAGGCGTGGTTTTGTTTTGGTTTTTTTATTCTTAAGCGCGCACACATGCAAATTAAACCAAGTCGTGGATGTTTTAAATGCTGCAGTAATCTGGAATACAGTTCGCTATAAAAGTCTTCAGAGAAACGGTGCAGAGCATCTAAATGTTTCTACATTTAAAAAAAACACTGGACTATAAAGAGCAGTAAACGGTAATAAATGAAAAAGTAGATGTTGAACGTGACTTTAATAAAACACTCGTCTCAGGTCCGGTGTGTTCGGGTTTATAAGGAAAAAAACTGAACGATGTTTGACTTCAGATCCAGACTCGGTTCTTCTGGACTCTGTCACACTCGCGTCGTATTTTTGCAGCTGCAGATTTCATTGTTTTATAAAACGTTGTGTATCGACTCGATAAAGTAGAAATTGTAAAATAAACCCCGATAAGAGTCTGGACTAAAAACAAACAAACCCCCCACACCCCCCAGCGCGTGCTGGATATCTGCACATATCGGAGATGAAAGTGTGTTCAGGAGTGCAGAAGCTCCGCTCTCAGCTTCACCTGATATCACTTTATTTATTTATTAAATACGTCCTGTTGCTCTGGAAACTTCGCGTCCTGCACCGAACCTTTACTCCACCCACAACCACACCTTCAGCAAACTGCAAGGACTCTCTCTCCCTCTCTCTCTCTCCCTCCCGTACCCTCCCTCCCTCCCGTACCCTCCCTCTCTCTCTCCCGTACCCCCTTTCTCTCCCGTACCCCCCCTCTCTCCCTCCCGTACCCCCCCTCTCCCTCCCATACCCTCTCTCCCGTACCCTCCCTCTCTCTCTCCCGTACCCTCCCCCTCTCTCTCCCGTACCCTCCCCCTCTCTCTCCCGTACCCCCTCTCTCTCTCCCGTACCCTCTCTCTCCCGTACCCTCTCTCTCTCTCCCGTACCCTCTCTCTCCCTCCCGTACCCTCTCTCCTGTACCCTCTTCTTTCTTTCTCTCTCCCATACCCTTTTTCTCTCTTTCACTCTCACCTTTTTCACTCTCTCTTCCACATACCCTTTTCACTCTCTCACACACATACCCTCTCACTCTCTCCCTTCTCTCTCTCTCTCCCGTACCCTCTCTCTCTCTCCTGTACCCTCTCTCTCTCTCTCTCGTACCCTCTTTTCTTTCTCTCTCCCGTACCCTCCCTCTCTCTCTCTCTCCCCCTCTCTCTCTCCCCCGTACCCTCCCTCTCTCTCCCGTACCCTCTCTCTCTCTTCCGTACCCTCTTCTTTCTTTCTCCCGTACCCTCTTCTTTCTTTCTCTCTCCCATACCCTCCCTCTCTCTCTCCCGTACCCTCCCCCTCTCTCTCCCGTACCCTCCCCCTCTCTCTCCCGTACCCTCCCCCTCTCTCTCCCGTACCCTCCCCCTCTCTCTCCCGTACCCTCTCTCCTGTACCCTCTTCTTTCTTTCTCTCTCCCATACCCTTTTTCTCTCTCTTTCACTCTCACCTTTTTCACTCTCTCTTCCACATACCCTTTTCACTCTCTCACACACATACCCTCTTACTCTCTCCCTTCTCTCTCTCTCTCTCTCTCTCTCTCTCTCTCTCTCCCGTACCCTCTCTCTCTCTCCTGTACCCTCTTCTTTCTTTCTCCCTCCCGTACCCTCCCTCTCTCCCTCCCTCACCCTCCCTCTCTCCCTCCCGTACCCTCCCTCTCTCCCGTACCCCCCCTCTCTCCCTCCCGTACCCCCCCTCTCTCCCTCCCGTACCCCCCCCTCTCCCTCCCGTACCCCCCCTCTCTCCCTCCCGTACCCCCCCTCTCTCCCTCCCGTACCCCCCCTCTCTCCCTCCCGTACCCCCCCTCTCTCCCTCCCGTACCCTCTCTCCTGTACCCTCTTCTTTTTTTCTCTCTCCCGTACCCTCCCTCTCTCTCTCCCGTACCCTCTTCTTTCTTTCTCTCCCCCGTACCCTCCCTCTCTCTCCCCCGTACCCTCTCTCTCTCTCCCCCGTACCCTCCCTCTCTCTCCCCCGTACCCTCTCTCTCTCTCCCCCGTACCCTCTCTCTCTCTCCCCCGTACCCTCCCTCTCTCTCTCCCCCGTACCCTCCCTCCCTCTCTCTCTCCCGTACCCTCTCTCTCTCTCCCCCGTACCCTCCCTCTCTCTCCCCCGTACCCTCCCTCTCTCTCCCCCGTACCCTCCCTCTCTCTCCCCCGTACCCTCCCTCTCTCTCTCCCCCCGTACCCTCCCTCCCTCTCTCTCTCCCGTACCCTCTCTCTCTCTCCCCCGTACCCTCCCTCTCTCTCCCCCGTACCCTCCCTCTCTCTCTCTCTCTCTCGTACCCTCTTCTTTCTTTCTCTCTCCCGTACCCTCCCTCTCTCCCCGTACCCTCCCTCTCTCTCCCCCGTACCCTCCCTCTCTCTCCCCCGTACCCTCCCTCTCTCGTACCCTCTTCTTTCTTTCTCTCTCCCGTACCCTCTTCTTTCTTTCTCTCCCCCGTACCCTCCCTCTCTCTCCCCCGTACCCTCCCTCTCTCTCCCCCGTACCCTCCCTCTCTCTCCCCCGTACCCTCCCTCTCTCTCTCCCGTACCCTCTCTCTCTCTCGTACCCTCTTCTTTCTTTCTCTCTCCCGTACCCTCCCTCTCTCTCTCCCGTACCCTCTCTCTCTCTCGTACCCTCTTCTTTCTTTCTCTCCCCCGTACCCTCCCTCTCTCTCCCCCGTACCCTCTCTCTCTCTCCCCCGTACCCTCCCTCTCTCTCCCCCGTACCCTCTCTCTCTCTCCCCCGTACCCTCTCTCTCTCTCCCCCGTACCCTCCCTCTCTCTCTCCCCCGTACCCTCCCTCCCTCTCTCTCTCCCGTACCCTCTCTCTCTCTCCCCCGTACCCTCCCTCTCTCTCCCCCGTACCCTCCCTCTCTCTCCCCCGTACCCTCCCTCTCTCTCCCCCGTACCCTCCCTCTCTCTCTCCCCCCGTACCCTCCCTCCCTCTCTCTCTCCCGTACCCTCTCTCTCTCTCCCCCGTACCCTCCCTCTCTCTCCCCCGTACCCTCCCTCTCTCTCTCTCTCTCTCGTACCCTCTTCTTTCTTTCTCTCTCCCGTACCCTCCCTCTCTCCCCGTACCCTCCCTCTCTCTCCCCCGTACCCTCCCTCTCTCTCCCCCGTACCCTCCCTCTCTCGTACCCTCTTCTTTCTTTCTCTCTCCCGTACCCTCTTCTTTCTTTCTCTCCCCCGTACCCTCCCTCTCTCTCCCCCGTACCCTCCCTCTCTCTCCCCCGTACCCTCCCTCTCTCTCCCCCGTACCCTCCCTCTCTCTCTCCCGTACCCTCTCTCTCTCTCGTACCCTCTTCTTTCTTTCTCTCTCCCGTACCCTCCCTCTCTCTCTCCCGTACCCTCTCTCTCTCTCGTACCCTCTTCTTTCTTTCTCTCTCCCGTACCCTCCCTCTCTCTCCCCCGTACCCTCCCTCTCTCTCCCCCGTACCCTCCCTCTCTCTCTCCCCCGTACCCTCCCTCTCTCTCTCTCCCCCGTACCCTCCCTCTCTCTCTCTCCCCCGTACCCTCCCTCTCTCTCGTACCCTCTTCTTTCTTTCTCTCTCCCGTACCCTCCCTCTCTCTCCCCCGTACCCTCCCTCTCTCTCCCTCCCCCGTACCCTCCCTCTCTCTCGTACCCTCTTCTTTCTTTCTCTCTCCCGTACCCTCCCTCTCTCTCCCCCGTACCCTCCCTCTCTCTCTCTCTCGTACCCTCTTCTTTCTTTCTCTCTCCTGTACCCTCCCTCTCTCTCCCCCGTACCCTCCCTCTCTCTCCCCCGTACCCTCCCTCTCTCGTACCCTCTTCTTTCTTTCTCTCTCCCGTACCCTCTTCTTTCTTTCTCTCCCCCGTACCCTCCCTCTCTCTCCCCCGTACCCTCCCTCTCTCTCCCCCGTACCCTCCCTCTCTCTCGTACCCTCTTCTTTCTTTCTCTCCCCCGTACCCTCCCTCTCTCTCCCCCGTACCCTCCCTCTCTCTCCCCCGTACCCTCCCTCTCTCTCGTACCCTCTTCTTTCTTTCTCTCCCCCGTACCCTCCCTCTCTCTCCCCCGTACCCTCCCTCTCTCTCCCCGTACCCTCCCTCTCTCTCGTACCCTCTTCTTTCTTTCTCTCTCCCGTACCCTCCCTCTCTCTCCCCCGTACCCTCCCTCTCTCTCTCCCGTACCCTCCCTCTCTCTCCCCCGTACCCTCCCTCTCTCGTACCCTCTTCTTTCTTTCTCTCTCCCGTACCCTCTTCTTTCTTTCTCTCCCCCGTACCCTCCCTCTCTCTCCCCCGTACCCTCTCTCTCTCTCCCCCGTACCCTCCCTCTCTCTCCCCCGTACCCTCCCTCTCTCGTACCCTCTTCTTTCTTTCTCTCTCCCGTACCCTCCCTCTCTCTCCCCCGTACCCTCCCTCTCTCTCTCTCTCGTACCCTCTTCTTTCTTTCTCTCTCCCGTACCCTCCCTCTCTCTCCCCCGTACCCTCCCTCTCTCTCCCCCGTACCCTCCCTCTCTCTCCCCCGTACCCTCCCTCTCTCGTACCCTCTTCTTTCTTTCTCTCTCCCGTACCCTCTTCTTTCTTTCTCTCCCCCGTACCCTCCCTCTCTCTCCCCCGTACCCTCCCTCTCTCTCCCCCGTACCCTCCCTCTCTCTCTCTCTCTCTCGTACCCTCTTCTTTCTTTCTCTCTCCCGTACCCTCCCTCTCTCCCCGTACCCTCCCTCTCTCTCCCCCGTACCCTCCCTCTCTCTCCCCCGTACCCTCCCTCTCTCGTACCCTCTTCTTTCTTTCTCTCTCCCGTACCCTCTTCTTTCTTTCTCTCCCCCGTACCCTCCCTCTCTCTCCCCCGTACCCTCCCTCTCTCTCCCCCGTACCCTCCCTCTCTCTCTCCCCCGTACCCTCCCTCTCTCTCTCCCGTACCCTCCCTCTCTCTCTCCCGTACCCTCTCTCTCTCTCTCCCGTACCCTCCCTCTCTCTCCCCCGTACCCTCCCTCTCTCTCCCCCGTACCCTCCCTCTATCCTGTACCCTCTTCTTTCTTTCTCTCTCCTATACCCTTTTTCTCTCTCTTTCACTCTCTCTCACCTTTTTCACTCTCTCTTCCACATACCCTTTTCACTCTCTCTCTCTCTCTCTCACACACAACCTCTCGCTCTCTCCCCCCTTCTCTCTCTCTCTCTCTCTCTCTCTCTCTGTGTTTGTGATAAAAGCATGACATTTCCAGCACATAATCAGGACGGTGTTTTCTTTCCTTCCTCCCCATGAGCATTCCTAAGCACTACTGTTGTTGTTTGTTTGCATATATTATCCCCCCAGCATATATTCACCTCAATCTGACCATTAACCCCGATGATTTTAACACAGAATTTATACTTTACATTTAATCATCTGACTAAAGTAACCCTTACAGATCCTGACTGACTGACTGAGCTGAGCTGAGCTGATTACCCCCAGAGACACACAGCTTTCAACACACACACAGAGAGAGAGAGAGAGAGAGAGAGAGAGAGAGACACAGGGTCAGTGATCCGGAGCTTCTGCAGGAAGAAGCCCTGCTCACTTCAGATTACTGTTCGCAACTCTCACTCAGGGAATAACACACACACACACACACTCACTCACTCAGGGAATAACACACACACACACACACTCACTCACTCACTCACTCAGGGAATAACACACACACACACTCTCACTCTCTCACTCTGTCTGTCTGTGAGTGAGTGAGTGAGAGAGAGAGAGTGTCGGCTGTAGTGTAAAGCCCCTGCTGCTGTAAATAAAGCGGTGTGTACTGTACCTGACCGCAGCCTCGCGCGCTCACACACACAGGGAGTGATGGAGGGAGGGAGGGAGTGAGGGAGGGAGGAAGAGTCTCTCTGCGTGTCTCTCTCTCTCTCTCTCTGGGTGACCATGCAGGAGAAAATGAGCAGGCCACGCCCCCTCAGTGACGCACGCGGCATTCCAGTGATCCGCCATTTTCCCGTTTCCGGGACGGAAGTTTGTTTGTTTGTTTGTTTGTTTGTTTTTCTCCTTCGTTTCTTTTTAAACAACTTTTACTTTTTCAACAAAACTTTTAAAAGTTGGAATAAAACAGTCAGATTCCTCTCTCTGTAGATGTATTCATTTCTTTACACACATTATATAATTACATATTTACAGAAGATAGAGATTATTTTTTTCTGTTTTGATTAAATTCCTTCAGTTTATACAAATCTGACCTGGTTTTTGCCACGCCCACTTTACATTTTAATGTTTTAAAATTAACATCAAACTTCTGTTGTTTATTGCGTATCGTGCTTTAGAGACCAAAATAAACACATTTGTGCATTTACAATAAAGTAGAAAAAGTTTTAAAGTGATTTAAAGAAGTTTTTTGTTAAATCCATAAAACATTATTGAGGTTTTATAAATATACATTAAATTTTACACCATTTTAAACTGTATAGCTTTAAAACTTCACAAACAAAAACAAAATCTGCTTTGCAATTTCAATGAACCATGAATTTATTTACACTTAAATATAATCCCCCCCCCCCCCCGGACACACACACACACACACACACTGCTGAACTGGTAAAAATCAGCTCTAGATGTCACCAGAAGCTGCAAAACAAACCCTTATATTTCAAAATCTCTCTCTCTCATATAACAAACTAAGTTCATGTCCCTTGCTTTTAATGACAATGAGTCAGAGTCTTAAAAAAAAAAAAATTATAACCCCCCCAATATCACCGAGCCATGCACTCCTCTTCCCCCACTGTTGTCATGGCTACTTGTTGTCACATCCACGCACATTGCCACTCTGAGCACAACACCATTAGGACTAAATTACTGCACCATGTACCTGTTCCGCATTAGAGCACAATCACAGCGTGCTCTTATAAACACACTCTAAACACACAGAGTTTGTGAAGTATACATGCTGTACTGAGTGTCTCACATTACCAAGCCTTAGTATCTGTGTATCGTTTTACCAGTTTTGACTCACGTTTGTATTTTGGACTCTACCTTTATGATTATCTCTGATATTCTGTTTGTGCCTCACTTGACCACTGCCCGTTCCACGACCCTGCCTTTGCCTTACGTCTTTGTCCTGTTTCAGGCCTCAATGTTAACTTTTGACACCTTTTTCCCTGCAGGACTTATAAAACCAGAGTCTGTACTGCAGTACTGTCTTATCATTCAGTTCGCCATTGCATTTAGGAGGAAATTAAACAATCTGTCCTCCTCATCTACATCAGCTTCCTGTGCAGTTTCTGAGAATTGTGGGCCCCGTTCACGCTGTCCCTCCATCCATCATAGGTGGACTGCCCTCTCAGCGTTATATGCATCAAGATCCAGGCCCTATAGAGCAGGGGTTCTCAACCTTTTCTGCTTTAAACCCCACATATTCATACTTGTACTGAGTCAGGGCCCATTAAAAAAGATCCCCAATTATTTTGGCCCATCTATTCTATTAAAATCTAATGATCTACTGTAAAGTGTATTAATGGGATGCAACATCACTCCCTGTTACAGAAGGGAATTTAAATAAACGCAATAAAAACAAATTTTTAGGTTGTAGGTGTTGTATTTAAAACTGCATGGATGTACCAGAAGCCAAACCCCTGCATGCAGGTCATTCTCAGCCAAAAGGGATTAATGATCCAAAAGTGGAGTCTGGTCCATTAACACAAGAACTTATTGCCATGTTTGTGTTCAGCAAACAAGCAGGTTATTAAAACCAAGTTCACTCAAAAGAAGTGGATATAGAAAATTTGATCATATTGTAGCCGTACCTAAATACAAAGACAACAGTTATGCAGACTATTAATTAACTTACCATGAAGATAATTAACAGATAATCAACAGATCTTTTGAAAAAAAAAATTTTTTCAAAAGATTGCGTATAGTTTTGCCTTTTGTATTTGTAATTATTTCTATCTGTACATGCCCGGCCCCTCCAGCTCTGCTGATCAACTAATTGTGTTTAAATAAAGTCATTCATTCATTATGAGTTGGAAAATTATCCATCCATTGAGTTCCCCAACATCTCAGACTCCCTGGTGCTGCAGACATCGTTCTACACGGGGACACAGATGAAAACCTGGAAGATGATGGAGGAGAACAACTTTTTATATGTGGCTGAGTTAAAGATCTGGGGATCAGGACACTACAAGATAAATCCTGTATCGTTTTCACCCGGGTAAATAAAGAGTTTCTGGGCTTTTTGTCTGCGTCTTTGCAATGGCTGCTAGTAGGGATGTCCCGATCCGATCACGTGATCGGAAATCGGGCCCGATCACATGGTTTCAGACTCGATCGGAATCGGGCATTGCCTCCCGATCAGGGATCGGATATATATATCTATATAATATATTCTCATTTTTAACACATCAATAGCTATGCGTTGGCACGGAGTGAGACCAGACCTCTTGTCTCAACACAGCAACATCAACGCGTGCGGCATGACATCACTTTGTAGCGGAGACGCTATTGGTTACTGGCTGCCTGTTGCCGGCAAAGTTGAACACGGAAGCAGTTCGAAGCGGAAAGCAAAGCATGAGATCATTTTTTTTTTTCGTTGGATGACAAAAGAAACGGGCTCAAACCTGAAAGGGTAGAAATGCTTGTTTTCATCAAGAAAAACGTTCATTTCCTTAATTGAAATTACTGTACACCACTGTGAGATGCGTTCTTAAAAGCAAATTACCGGCACTGTGGCACTTTATTTTTTTTTATTTGTTTACATTCCTGCCAGGTATTTTAAGGTTATGTTGTTTTTTTATTTGTTATTGTTCAAACTGCCTCACGTAAGTGCTCTGTTTGCTAACGGAGTTGTTGGATGTTAAAATAAGGTGTTAAATAAAAAATGAGGAACATCCTGGATCCGTTTCTTTCCTCGTCTTTATTTTTTATGGATTATAAGAAGTATCGGATCGGGACTCGGTATCGGCAGATACTCAAAATCAAATGATCGGTATCGGATCGGAGGGCAAAAAAACCTGATCGGGACATCCCTAGTTGCTAGGACGCTACAAGTTTTGGTATCGGGTGAAAACAAACGACTGCCACTTGATTCCCAATCCTCCTGATCTTCTCTTCCAGCAGGCATCACAAATCCATAGAATTACCCACAAACGTGTCTCTCTCGCACTCGCTCTCTCTCTCTCTCTCTCTGTGTGTGTGCGATCTCCAGTCACTTTTGATTCTTTTGACTGCTGAGAATCCCTGCTCACAGATGTTACTTGATAGGGGGATGGTAAACACCGTATCCACCATTTTAAGAATACACACACAAATGTGCACGTGTATGTGAAGTGAGCCAAATCAGAATCGCCGTTACAAATTGGGAAGAAAAAAACCAAAATGATCACAGAGGAGGCAAGGATGCTGGTTAATACGTCTTGTTTTTTATAACGTACTCACTCGAAAATCATTTTTGTGTTTAAAGAAGCCGACCATAGGTGTGTCCGAATGGGCCTAACTCGCTAAAATATTTCTGCCCGAACGTCTTGGTCAGGCAGATTGGGCATTCAGGCAATGCCTGGTGTTGAGGCTAGTGTTTGCCTGCCTGTTTGTAAATAAAAACACTTCCTGCAATTACATCAGTCATTCATAAATG
The DNA here is from genome assembly GCF_027579695.1 of Neoarius graeffei. Classification (NCBI taxonomy): domain Eukaryota; kingdom Metazoa; phylum Chordata; class Actinopteri; order Siluriformes; family Ariidae; genus Neoarius; species Neoarius graeffei. Next base: position 3,192,951 of record NC_083579.1, on the reverse strand, counting down.
CAAGATCCTCTCTGTCGAAGACAAACTTCATATCTTGGAGTGTCTAAAGTGCGGTGAGAAACCAATTAATTTGTCTAAAGAACACAGTATCCTGAAAATGTAAACTTATAAAGAAAAAAGAGCTCCGAGATTTCCTCCACAACTGCAACCAACATGACGGCTGAAAAGAAAGAAGATGCAGCGAGCAAATGACGGCAAGTGTGACTTATTTCCTTTACTTTGTAAATATAAATCAAACCCAGTTGATCTTGTTTTACATAAGAGCGAGTGTTTGGTGTGACGAGTGGCTCCATTTCAGTGTTACAAACTTTTCAGTATAACGAACTATTTGGACGTTCCCCAAGGAGTTCATTATAGCACGGCTGCATATGGAATCAATTTTGTGCCAAAATGTTCATACAATACTTTTGAAATATCAAACAAAAACGACAAATCAAAATACAAAAAAACAAAGTAAATTTTTTTAGATTGACAAACAAATTATTCGTGTAATCATGCAAAATATCAGTCTTTTACTCTTCAGAAACCTTTTATTTTTGTTCCGCGTCTTTCTCAGTTTTGTTTGACGCAATTTATTTTGGTTGCGATTCCAGCTTTCTCGTTTGCGCTCCCTGACTTTTTGTTTGCAGTTTTGGCACAAACTTCCCGTGTGGGCGGGCTGTCCAGGAATGCATTCCCATTGGCTAACTTGTGTTTGACTGACAGCTACGCTCAGCCATTCCCTACTCGGATTCTGGCGGACTGTTTGACGAGTGAGCGATCCATTGACGGTAAACAAGGATCGAGTGGACTTCAGTGGCGACTATGATATTGAATTAATACAACAAAGTGTAAATTCAATACCGTCAATGGATCGCTCACTCGTCAAACAGTCCGCCAGAATCCGAGTAGGGAATGGCTGAGCGTAGCTGTCAGTCAAATAAAACTGAGAAAGACGCGGAACAAAAATAAAAGGTTTCTGAAGAGTAATAGACTGATATTTTGCACGATTACACGAATAATTTGTTTGCCAGTCTAAAAAATTGCCTTTTTTTTTGTATTTTGATTTGTCGTTTTTGTTTGATATTTCAAAAGTATTGTATGAACATTTTGGCACAAAATTGATTCCATAGCTGCAGTGTATTTATTCATTTTTTAAAAATTCTGTTTGGGTCGGATTCTGCTTAAAATTCCAATGGTTAATTTAAAAAAAAAAAAAAAAGTGCACAAAATATTTGTCACACCAATTTTTTTTTTTTTACCAGTTTTCATTTTTGTTCATTTTTCTCAGAAACCTCTCACACTCATCACAACTCGTAATTCCCAACCTCCAACCCGGAGAAGTTAATCTAAAAAAAAGAAAAGAAACCCTCCTCAGCCCACCATGCAGCTCTTCACTAACTAAAGAGCAACATGGAGGCGATCACAGGTTTTTCAGCATTTTGTGTCTTGAATGCACCGAATTTAATTTCAATCTACACCGATACTTTCACCATGTTTATTTATTTTACAGGTTATAATTAATAACTTTGTGCTTTTACATTAATGTAGAAAAGGTCTTAGAGAAGTGATCAAACGTGGTTTATCATTTATTTTTAAAATATATAAAACAATTACACTTTTTCAAATCTAAATTACACCATTTTACCCTTTCCAAGGTGTACAGTGAGGGTTTTTTATTCTTCACTTTCACAACAATTTCAAAGAAAAATACAGCTTTTTTTTTTATTTCTGAGACTGATATCAAATTTAAAATTTAAAAAACAAACAAACAAACAAGCAAAAAACACCACACCCACCTCCTATTATAAACACATGAGGAGGAGGAGGGTTAAAATCCTGCTCAAAATCCTATTGGATGATTTAAAACCAGTGACCAGGCAGGCAAAAATGGCAGTTTCTCTCTCACACACTAAAGATTCTGCTTATAAAACTCAAACTTTGGCCAAGTTTATTACATCCATATAGAATTTATTATGTCTTTATGGAATGTTCTAGATGACGGATGTAAAATTTGTGCATTTAGACTCCAGGAGAAGGTTTTTAAAATCACTTTAAAAGTGGTCTTTCGTCTTAATATTTGAAATGTTTTCAGATAAAATACAAAATCATGTCAAACATGCATGTTTTTAACTTTCTTTTGTACAGCCATATTTATTTTTCTGTTCTTTTTTGAGATTTAGTCTTCCTTTTTTATTTCACACACATTAAAATGTGGTTTTGTCGTCTGGATCAGTTCTGTAAATAAAAAATTAAATCTTGAAATCATGAAACGTCTAGTTCGTCTCGTCGTCGTCCCTCACCGTGCTACTGAGACGATTAAAAGTTTATTAATAATAATAATATTTTTATTACTATTATTATGAATAATAACAGAACTAAATGTGCTAATGAGAACCCTTCACTTTGAACATTTATAAATGACCGTATCCACAAATCGACAGATAATCTGTTCTATTTAATGATTAATTATAACAAATGTAGTATTTCTAGTTACTTAAAGAACAGTGACACTGTTGAAAGCTGTAGCTTTATTTGTGTAATGTTCGGAATGTTCGGTGTCACGCCCTGGACAGTTAGGCTTTGTGTTAAAATTAGAAAGTACATCCAAGTGTAAAATGTGAATAAATGACACCTGTTTAACTAACTGAGCTTTAAATAAGGACGAAATAAAAATCTCCAAAAGAAGACGATGATGATGATTACGATGCCGACTCACGGTAAAGTGTAACAGAAATGAAAATGATTTCTCCAAACTTTATTATATATGTCAGTAACCCAGAGAACCTCCTCCAACTTTAACGAAGGCATTAATTATAAATGAATAAATAAATAGACGCTGTGAGAGAGAGCGATGAGAAGTAGTTGTTCCTCGCTGAATGAAACTCACCATGTTGAATTAATCCCGTAGTGGTGAGGGACGCAGGGTCGAGTCACGACGCAATCCAGAGCTCAGAAAGTCACGAGAGACTGAAACTGCTTTTCATTTTCCATCAGGAAAAAAAAAAGAAGCAAAAACTGGTCTGTTTTTTCCTCGCCGACTAAACAGACGACCGCATTGAGTCCTGGAGCTCGGATACGGAGACTGACAGAGCGGGAAAACACCACGCTGTAGTTTTTGAAATAAAAGTGAAAACTCCAGCTGGTGTGAGCTGCAGCTCCACTGCACTGCTTTCACAGTGAGAAGCTCTGCAGCGCTTGCGCAACTGAGGGACAAAGTCAAACAGGAATGAGTCATCAGACGCAGCAAAGGTGTTTGAGCTCATGAAGGCAGCCTTGGGCTGAACGGCCACGCCCTGAACGCCCTTCCTCCCTGTGTGTGTGTGTGTGTGTGTGTGTGTGTGTGCTGCTAAAACAAACCTGATGACATGAAAGACATCAAAAGTGTATTTGATTTATTCAGATGAAGGCTGCTATTGATGTCCAGCCGTTTTTATTTCATTTCTTGGATTACGCCCATCACACACTCCTGACTCTCAACACTGTCTGCGTTTATTACTTTACTTGTGCATTTTATTTAATGTTACTGATCTTAGGTTTTAGATTGTATTTAATTCCTGTGTAGCTTCCTGAATATTTTCTCCACATTTATTATTATTATGGGCGGCACGGTGGTGTAGTGGTTAGCGCTGTCGCCTCACAACAAGAAGGTCCTGGGTTCGAGCCCCGTGGCCGGCAAGGGCCTTTCTGTGCGGAGTTTGCATGTTCTCCCCGTGTCCGCGTGGGTTTCCTCCGGGTGCTCCGGTTTCCCCCACAGTCCAAAGACATGCAGGTTAGGTTAACTGGTGACTCTAAATTGAGCGTAGGTGTGAATGTGAGTGTGAATGGTTGTCTGTGTCTATGTGTCAGCCCTGTGATGACCTGGCGACTTGTCCAGGGTGAACCCCGCCTTTCGCCCGTAGTCAGCTGGGATAGGCTCCAGCTCGCCTGCGACCCTGTAGAACAGGATAAAGCGGCTACAGATAATGAGATGAGATGAGACGTAGCACTGTTTTCAGCATCACCATCACCTTTTTGGTCACTTTATTCGCATCTCATCACCGTCATCTCCTCACGCTGTGCAGTAATATCACTATTCAGTACAAACTTCCTTTACATTCGCAAGTATTTTCTTGTTTTAGTCTCACTCTGATGTTGCCGTGTGCAATGGTGTCCATAGCTGGAGTTTCTCTCATTTACTGGTTACTTTACACACACACACACACACACACACACACACACTCCATGCTTGTTATTTAAGTCATGCTGTGCAACAACATTCACTGCCTGGTGTAATATTTCTATTTCTGGTGAAGTTTTATTCTTATTCAAGCTCCATTCTTATTTATTTAGTCCCACAGCCCTTTTTTTTTTTCTTTTTATACATAAAAATAAGAGAAACCATGGCTTAATGGTTAGAGAAGAAGCTTTGGGACCAAAAGGTCGCTGGTTTGAGTCCCTGGACCAGCAGGACTGGCTGCAGTGCCCTTGAGCAAGGCACCGAACCCTAACTGCTCCAGCAAGAGTGACCGCATACCTTGTGTCTCATCTCATCTCATTATCTGTAGCCGCTTTATCCTGTTCTACAGGGTCGCAGGCGAGCTGGAGCCTATCCCAGCTGACTACGGGCGAAAGGCGGGGTACACCCTGGACAAGTCGCCAGGTCATCACAGGGCTGACACATAGACACAGACAACCATTCACACTCACATTCACACCTACGCTCAATTTAGAGTCACCAGTTAACCTAACCTGCATGTCTTTGGACTGTGGGGGAAACCGGAGCACCCGGAGGAAACCCACGCGGACACGGGGAGAACATGCAAACTCCGCACAGAAAGGCCCTTGCCGGCCACGGGGCTCGAACCCGGACCTTCTTGCTGTGAGGCGACAGTGCTAACCGCTACACCACCGTGCCGCGTACCTTGTGTCTGATCAGCCAAAAGAAAAACTGACGATGTGATCAGTTCGGGTCATGCCCGACTGAAACGAAAGGAAAAAAATTTATTTTTTTATATACTGTATATGGATATATATTTTTCCTATTAGTTTTTTTCATACTTTAATTGCACTCTAATTTTTGTTACTGTTTATTCCTGACTTTTTTCTACTTGTCTGAGGGATGAATAAAGTTTCTCTTATCTTACAAATTTATAATCGTTTTAGAACTGTGTGTTCATATTTATTAATTTATTGCAAACTTCTTATTTTTCCCCACAGATTTCTTCTTCCTTTTCTTTCAGCGGTTCCCGTGAGGAGTCGCCACAGCAGATCATCACGATCCACAGGCATCAGTTTTAGAACAGATACCCTTCCTGAGGCAACCCTCCCCAATCTATCTGAGCTTAGGACTGGAACTAAGTACACACTGGCTTGTGTAACCCCAGTGGCTGGGGATTTAACCTAACCTGCAGGTCTCTGGTCTAGGGGGAGAACCTGCAAACTCCACACAGAAAGGCCCCCGTTGGGATTCAAACCCGGAACCTTCTTGCTGTGAGACGACAGTGTTGACCACTACACCACCGTGCCACCTTTTCCTCACAAAGTACAGGATCAATATTTATTCTTCTTTTTTTTTTCCTATATAGACAAGTACATTTATACCATCCAGGACGTTTTCCCACCTCAGGCCTGGTGTTCCCGGGATAAACCTCCCTAAAGATGGCCGATAGATTTCTCTCTCTCTCTCTCTGACCTGCTTCACACGAATGCAGGTGGTCCAGATTGCTGCTTGTTTTAGTTAAAGCTGTACGGCCTTTCAGATTTTTCAAGTGTTGACCATAAAAATTATTTTCCCGACACCTAAATATTTTTGTTTAGTGACCAAAAGACACTGAATTCGAATCACAGACTTCCAATTTTATTCGTTTTCCTTTTAAACAGAACGATTAATGACTATCTCCACGTAGCTCTAAATTCTCCGCTATTTTTTCCTGCTTCACCATGACCCAATACAAGATACTGCGTCATGCATCACGTGGTGGGCTTTCCCCGTTCACGCAAGGTATTGTGGGATACAAATTTGAAACAGGAGAGAAAAATTGAGGGCGTGAGTGTGCGAATGAAACGTGAAAGAGCGACTACAGTAACGGAAAGAAAGCGAGAAGAAAAGACGTTATGTTCTATACGAAGGAAAGGAAACGCAGGACCAAACTAATAAATATGGGCGCTCAGCGAGCACCTCGGTGTGATCAGCTGTTCGTTTAGCGACAGAATGATGGAACTGTCAGTGCACACTCAAAGGGAAACCTGCGCATGCGCCAAGCGAGCGATTTCATGCACATTTTTTGCTTTAATCCCCTCAAATTAAATAACTTCCCAGCCACAGAATGGCCTGATATTTTGTGAGATATTACAGAAATAAACAGATATCACAATCACCACATTTCAGACGCAACTAAATTTCACCGATTTTATGAAATCGAAAGGCCGTCAGTAACGTCTTTCTTCTTTTCGTAAAATGATGATCCTGACAGTGATGAAATGATCCATAACGTCTCTCTTTTTCGTACAGCAGTGTCGTCTAAACCAGTGATGTAATGCTTCATCAGCTGTTCACGTTACTCTGTCATACACAGATAACTTCATCAATTAAATCATCGTTATCCAATCACAGAGCTCCAACACAGTCTTGAACGTGAATATAAACTCATGTTCGTCTGACAATAAGCTGAGGAACATCTCGGAGCAGCTGGGTCTCTCTCAGTGACTGTTTGCTCTCGGATCAATCCATGAGTCAGGAACTCTGAGGTGGCAGAGCTCTACATTCCGACATCAGACTTTATCAATCCGACCTCCTGCGCTACAGACGGATCAAAACCTAACACTGATTCATTTCTGATAATAATCTGAATGTCCTGAAATTTTTATTTTTTTGCTCTTCTACCAAAACCGTTTCCCAAAGAGAGAAAAAAAAGTTCTGTAGTTCGTCTGTCTATTCTTCTTCTTCTGGCTGCTCCCGATTAGGGGTCACCACAGCGGATCTTTCGTCTCCATTGCTCCGTCTTCAGCATCCTTCTCTACCACACCTGCCACTTTCATGTCCTCTCTCACCACATCCATGTATCTCCTCTTTGGCCTTCCTCGTTTTCGTTTGCCTGGCAGCTCCATCCTCAACATTCTCCTTCCCACATGCTCTGCATGTCTTCTCAGGATGTGCCCATACCATCTCAGTCTCGTCTCTCTTAGCTTCATTCCCAAGCTCTCCACATGTGCTGTCCCTCTGATGTGCTCGTTCCTTATCCTGTCCAACCTCCCATCACAAACCTTAACATCCTCAACTCCGCCACCTCCAACTTTGCCTCCTGTCTCTTCGTTAAGGGTACGGTCTCCAGTCCATACATCACAGCTGGTCTCACTACTGTCTTATACATCTTACCTTTCACTTTTGCTGGGACTTTCCGATCACAAATGACTCCCGAAATCCTTCTCCAACTGCTCCACCCTGCCTGCTCTCTCTTTCTCACCTCACTATCGCAGCCCCCATTTTCCTGCACAGTTGACCCCAGGTACTTGAATTCACCAACTTTCTTTACGTCTACTCCTTGCATCTTCACTACACTCTCATCCCCATTCTCATTGATGCACATGTATTCTGTTTTGCTCCTGCTCACCTTCATTCCTCTTCGTTCCAATGCATCCCTCCATCTCTCCAAACCCAGCTCAACCTCCTTTCTACTTTCACCACATATCACAATATCATCCGGAAACATCATGTTCCATGGTGACTCTTGCCTCACTTCGTCCGTCAAGCTATCCATCACTATGGCAAACAAGAAAGGACTCAAAGCAGATCCTTGATGGAGTCCCACCTTCACCTTGAACCATTCAGCCATTCCAACTGCAACTGGAACTACAGTTCCAACTGTAGTTCGTCTGTCTATTATTTGATCTTAATGAGTTTGTACATTTTTTTCCCTGAATATTATCAAACACAGTTCCCTCTGAAAGTATTGGAACAGCAAGAGCAGGTCTTGCTCTTATGGTTGCGTTCAAGTTTTGATCTTAAACCCAAACATCTTCAGCGTAAAGCAAAAACCAAAGCTCGCTGTTGCGTTATGTTCAACGAGCCCAGTGGTGTACACATTTACACACGGCGACTCTGGTGTAACGATCGGCATTAAACAGAGTTTTCTGTCACAGGAAAGTTTTCAGGCTTGAGGAAGAGTTCACTTTTTTTTTTTGGTCTCTTTCTTGGTCACATGACCCTCCATGGTATTTGTCTTATTTACTTTGAGAGAGAGAGAGAGAGAGAGAGAGATGGCTGGTGAAGGAAAGTGTGTTTATAGCTACTATAACGTAATGGACTTGCTGCATGAAACATTAAACGTAACTATAAATGGATAAAAAAAAGTGTCATTCTTCAATAAGTAAAAACACTAATCCCAGGCAAACTGCTGTGGTATAAAAGGAATAAAACACTCCAGGACATGCTGTTAGAGGAATATCATCAATCACTAATCACTCATGGTGAGTCGTTTGCTACCGGCTAGATTTTTTTCCTGAATATTTTATCCATTATTGTAGTTCATGAGTGTATTTAATTTAATTGGTCTATATCAGTGTTTCGCAAAGTGTGGTCCGCGAGAGACCTCAAGTGGTCCGCGAGGTGATCTACAAATGTAGTCAGCGTTTTCAAGATAAGCTAGCGTATGCTTTGTAACATTATTAGAAAGTTAAATTTATCCAATCTCGTTTTTAACGGCAATCAAACGGGCCTGTACTTTCATCATCATTATTATTTAAAAAGCGTTCTGCATCTGAATTTGCACCACATAAAACTTGTAGTGTGCACGTGCTCTTATTCCGCCTCTCGTCTCTGGGCAACAGTCACCTCACAAATCTCTGCCTCACAGGCAAACAGGCAGGCAGACCTGAAAACAAGCAAACGAACATTCTGAACATATGATAGGCTAATCCTAACTAGCTCGTGTTCATGGCGATTTTTTTAATTTACTGAAAGTGAAACAACAAGGATGGAGAAGTGGCTGACAGGTTCAGTTAAGAGGAAAAAACCTGACACTACCGACAAAACCCACATCGAACGTGTCAGTTCTGCATTATCTGCAAGAGAGGTTGACAGCCTAGTGCACGTTCCAGCGGATGCTCCCTGAAGATGGCACTTAGGGAAAAATCACGAACAGATTTCTGGGTTCATGTGCAGCCAGAACACCCCAAACTTGCGGAGTCTGCATTAAAAACACTCCTGCCATTTTCATCCACATACAGACGCGAGGTTGGGTTTTCAGCACTGGTTGGGTTGAAAACTAAAAAGCGAAACCGAGTCAATGTGGCCCCCAATCTCAGATTAAAGCTGCCCAGCTTGGAACCAGATATTAAATCATTGATGCTTAGGATGCATCAGCAGCACTCCTCCATTAAGAAAAAAGAGTCAGTTTTGAGCAGAAGACAAGTAAGTGTAATCTGTTAAATCTAAAATTTGTTTTGTTCATTTCAGTTCATTCATGTTCCTCCTAATTTTGAACAATTTTGAACTATTGATATGAAATGTTCTGATTAACTGTTTGCTGAATTTTAAACCTCCATACTTTTGCCTTTAAAAACCACGGAGGATATGGAATCGATAGGCCTTTAATGTATTTAGTTAACCATAATTTTTTCAATTAAAAACACCTAATAGTACACATCTCTGTATGGTGTGTGTGTGTGTGTGTGTGTGGGGGGGGGGGGGGGGGGGGGGGGGGGGTGTTGACAGGTGGTCCCTGAAATTTTTTTTTGGGACAAAGTGGTCCTTGGTCTGAAAAAGTTTGAGAAACACTGGTCTATATTTATTCCTTCACCTGTGTAGCCTTTGTACGAGTTTATGACTTTACTTCAGTTGTGTGCTGGTTTTGTTACTGTACCTGTGTGTTATTACGTCTGAACATTCTACCTGTGTGCATCACTCCTTTCTTTATTCAGGTGTGTGTGGGTGTGAGAAAGGCCTAAAAGCGCTCTCTCTCACGCATGCATTATGTTTCTATAGATGGTGATCTCCTCTCGTCACTTTGCCGTCCCTTCAAGTTGCACTGTGTAGAAGAGTCTCACCAAAAAAACGCACAATCATTCAGCAGGGTTTAACTGTCGTTATGACATCATCAAGTCCAGATCTGCTGATGTAAAGCGGTTTGGGAGGAATCACTTTTATACCACAAGACATTAATAGTGAACAAGTGACGTTTCAGAGACACGGACAAACGTTCTGTTTATTTTTCCTCTGCGAGTGTAAATAAATCCAGAAGAATCCACACCCAGTTCTTAGCATGTCGGCTAGCTGGTTCCCTCGCTCGCTCGCTCGCTCCCATCGATCTGAACGTTAACAGGAGTTAAAGAAGCTTCTGGTAAAATCAGCCTCCATGCTTTCTTTTCATCTTCATCTGACGAGATTTCATTTAAAAAAAAAAAGTTATTCCTGAAGTGCATCATTGCACACATCTGCTCATGTCATTAACACGACTGTCGTCACTGTTCTGAACTCAGAAGTGGAATTTTATGTGGAGGACGGACGCACACACACACACACACACACACACACACACACACACACACACACACACATACACACACACACACTTCTACTCCCTGTCAGAAAATAAAGTACATTATTGTACCTTTTGAGGTACACCGGCGTATCACTGGATCAGTTCCCTCTAAGGTACTAATTTGTACCCTTTAGATACAACTTAGGAACATATGTACGTTTTTAGGGCCTTGAGGTCCAGTAAATGAGCCGGGGGGGTTACATTAGTGTAGACTGTACCTTGGGGACAGAAATGGACTCCTACTGAACCCCGACACCGTTGGAACGACCAATCAAATTAGTGGACCAGAACTAACTGTTAGATTAGATTAGATAAAACTTTATTGATCCTTTTGGGCAGGCTCCCTCAGGGAAATTAAGAACCATCAATTCTTGGGTTTCAGTCATGTGACTTTTCTTAGCGATTTCACTTCTGGTAAAACAGCTGGTGGTCGAGCAAAGCAAAATGGCTGCCATAGCGCATACAGGTCAAGGTATACGGTTTCCCTGTATTTTGTATGGGAAAATGCATTTTTTTGGCTAATACGGCGTACACTGATTTCCATACGGGGAAATGGCGTTTTGTATCAGAGATTTTTTCCGTTACTCCAAGAAAATTTTCCTAGCATCTACCATTTATGTTTTCAAACATGCATGCACAATGAAACTGAACTATTTTTGATTTATGTGGTTTTATAGTTCCACGTGGTTTTCTCGGTCATTTAAGTCCATCGGCTCGGACTGCCCAGACTTCTGTAACGGCTGCAGAAGTTATGTTCTGCCAATTTCTCGTGGAACGCAACATCCCCCCGGCCGTGGAACGCAACATCCCCCCGGCCGTGGAACGCAACATCCCCCCGGCCGTGGAACGCAACATCCCCCCGGACCGTGGAACGCAACATCCCCCCGGACCGTGGAACGCAACATCCCCCCGGACCGTGGAACGCAGCATCCCCCCGGACCGTGGAACGCAACATCCCCCCGGACCGTGGAACGCAGCATCCCCCCGGACCGTGGAACGCAGCATCCCCCCGGACCGTGGAACGCAGCATCCCCCCGGACCGTGGAACGCAGCATCCCCCCGGACCGTGGAACGCAGCATCCCCCCCGACCGTGGAACGCAGCATCCCCCCCGACCGTGGAACGCAGCATCCCCCCCGACCGTGGAACGCAACATCCCCCCCCGACCGTGGAACGTAACATCCCCCCGGCCGTGATACGCAACATCCCCCCGGACGTGGAACGCAACATCCCCCCGGCCGTGGAACGCAACATCCCCCCGGCCGTGATACGCAACATCCCCCCGGCCGTGGAACGCAACATCCCCCCGACCGTGATACGCAACATCCCCCCGACTGTGGAACGCAACATCCCCCCGACCGTGGAACGCAACATCCCCCCGACCGTGATACGCAACATCCCCCCGACTGTGGAACGCAACATCCCCCCGACTGTGGAACGCAACATCCCCCCAACTGTGGCAGACCATTTTTTGCAGCTAGCAAAAAAAAAAAAAAAATAGTTTCTCGATTCAAAGACTGCACAGGTAAGCTTTTTTTTTTTTTTTTTAAGTTTTTACTGTTTGCATGTAGGAAAGCTTCCTCCATTATGATGATAATTTAGGGAGGCAATACTGGAGTCGCCGTTTATACAACAGCAACTGTAGTTACCCGACCATTTCTGGTTTCACTTCCCGAAACATTTTAATTGCTGATAGACGTTATATGTAGACACAGATGCCCAACACCCGTTACTCCCATCAGTCGTCAGTAAACTGGAAAAGTATTGAATGAAGAGTAATGGTGGTAACGACCGTTGGTAACCTGTCTCTAAAACATGTAGTCGGGGATGGAAGCAATTTAACACCATCTACATGTTTGCTGTGCTCTGATTTTCTTTTATTGACCAGGAAAATAATAGATGTATATTGGGGAAAGGTCTTCGATGTAAAAACTGCTCTGGGTGTTGCCAGGTTTCCAATGCTGAAACAACTTTTTACTGCTTTGCTGTGCCTCCCACAGAGCGATGCAGATAGTGAGAGGGCTTTTTCATTGGTTAGGAAAATTCATCCTGAGGACAGAAAAAACACGACTGCAGACACATGAACTGCAAATTAAAATGAAGTGTGATGAGGAGCTACAACTGCCACCCAAGCAGTGATTATTATAGCTCGTGCCAAATCTGCAGCATCTTTGTACAACAAAGAACACTCCAAAAAGGAATAAGATTTAAATTCTTGTTATAAATTACTGGGAAGATTTTCAGTTTAACTTCATAATTTATTAATATTTTCACTTATGCTTGTTTACATAATACTGTATACTTGATGTGGTTCAGCCATCTTTAGTTGGATCGAGCACTGCTTGTGGTGTCCACACTTTTTTCTCAAATGGAACTTTTGCTAACCTTCATTTACTGTTTGGCATGATTATATATCATTTATTACATGTAACCTACTATTTTAATTAACACACCTACTCAGTACTGCTGTTATATTTCCAGTAATTTTCTTTGGTGGAATGTAATATTGTAGGTGATGTCAACACTTGTCAAATAGAACTTTGTGTAATTTTTATGAACTATTTAATATTAATACATTTTATTTGCAAAATTTACATCAATAATTCTGGTATTACTGACACAATGTATATTAAATAATTAAGTTTATAGTTCAGTCATTCTCTTTAGTAGATAATTGTTTACTTGACTGGACATACAGTCCTTTTTAATTCAGTTGTTTTCTCTGGGATCTAAAATGTATTTTTATTCAGTACATGCTTATTTGATCCCTTTAACTTGATGCAGTGTGATAAATATGCCGATTACAATAGGAGTGTATAATGTGGAATAAAACAATCGGTGCTTTGGATTATAGATTGGAACTTTTTCTTGTGTATAAGGGCTCATGGGTGAACCGTATGTAAGGGAAAAGTACAGATTTTGTAAGGGCATGGGGAACTAAAGGTTGACATGTACTGTATGGTAGCGCAAACAGCTAGCGATAAGTTATCAGAGTACGCTCGTAATCTAGAAGTCACTGCTGGCTTTAGATATATTCAGAAGATTGCTTTGTGCAATGGAATCGACCCCTACAGTCTGGGAAAGAAGGATTTGTCATACGATCTCAAAAAAACCGACCCTTCAGTCGAGTTCCCCGACATCTCGAACTATCTGGTGTTGCAGACGTCCTTCTACACCGCAAAACAGATGAAAGCGTGGAAGAGTATGGAGGCTTACAACTTTTTTTTGTATGTGGCTGAGTAAAGGACCTCGGGATCGAGTCGCTGCCCAATGAATCCTGGATTGTTTTTGCCCGTGCAAGGATTTTTTTTTAATTAAAGCTTTTCGTTCGCGTCTTTACAACGAAGTGCTGCAAGTTGAAGCGTAAACAAATCAAATCAAGTTTATCTGTATAGCGCTTTTAACAATAAACATTGTCGCAAAGCAGCTTTACAGAATTTGAACGACTTAAAACATGAGCTAATTTTATCCCTAATCTATCCCCAATGATGAAGCCTGTGGCGACGGTGGCAAGGAAAAACTCCCTCAGACGACATGAGGAAGAAACCTCGAGAGGAACCAGACTCAAAAGGGAACCCATCCTCATTTGGGCAACAACAGACAGCCTGACTATAATATTAACAGTTTTAACAGGTATAACCCTCAACTGTCCTCATGGGGCCGTCCTTCACAGGAGCGGTGCGATAAAACTCCGACCAGACACAGGGCACCAGGATGGATCAAGCCAACAAACAGTTGGCTTGATTCTCACTTGTGTTGGCTCTTATCTCTCAGCTAAATCATTCACAAAGATCATCAGAAACCCCTTTAAAGACCTGGATCTGAGTTAAACAAGACGGAGAAGTGATCACGGCGCATTGTAACTGTACGGCTGGGGAAGAATTTTGTCGTGACCTTCAGGACTTTGTGAGGAGGAAACAAAGAAACAGCTGGGGACTTTAGCACTTCGGGACTAAAAAAAAAAGTACCGTAAAATAACGACACGTAGCAAGAACAGTACTTGGAAAACACTAAGGACGGAGCTGAGAGGGAAATACAAACCTTTCACCAAGTGATCACTGCAAACTCCAGCATGCTTCGACTCGGCTCACTTCGATTTCAGTCAGAGGTTCAAAAGCCACCTTTCTCCACGTCTTTTTGTAAAATCCTGTGTTCGTTCACCTTTTTTTTATTAGTTCACCAGGAACCCTAAAGAAACTTTCATCAGTTTCACGGTTTGATCGATTCAAACAACGCAAGCGTGAGGCATTTTTCATGCGAGCGATGAACCTTCTCCGTACAAACGCTTTGTCAACTGAGCCTTGGTGGACCACCAGCTAAAGTTTTGAATAACTAATGAGGCGGATGTGACGTCACGTGAAACCCAGGAACACACACCTCCAACGCTTTACAGAAACCTTTATCCTTCACACCTCCTCTTCACTTGGTTTAGTCTCCTGACCCTTGATTGACGGTTGGTGGATGAGTAACAACTCGGTCTCAAGCAGCAGCTCCGTTAGTATTTCGAGTAAACACTGAAAAGGGTAAAGCCTTCAGGATCACACTTCAGGAACAAGAACAAAAGCAGGCTGTGGAGCTACAGAGGAGAGCGGGGACACTTGAGACAGGGGAGACTCGGGACAGTTCGTATTCCCATAAATTAATTTCACCCAGTCAGGTTTTAGATTCCATCAGAAGTTCGATGTTCCCCTGAGAGAGTAACCGACTTCCTCTGGAGCCGAAGCTGGACCCTGCACTGAGGTTTGTGCAGTTTCATATTTAAATAATATTGTCTGGCTTTTTTTCGTGGTCTATCAGATATATTCCATTCAGTGAGCATGATACTGAACGAGTCGAAGACGAGGAGCTGAATGGAATATATATGAAAAAAAAAGCCAGACAATATTATTATTATTATAATACATACACATTCCTTTCGGGTGTTCAACGCGTCGTTTTCTTTCAAAATTCTCTCAAAATCATCTGTATTTTTTTAACGAAGCAAACCTGGCGGCCATGTTTGTTTACAAATTGTCCCAGTCGCTCACTCACTAGCGCAGAAGTTTTACGTCTCTGACGTGTGACGCCATGTTGCCTTGACAACCGTGCAATATCAAACCATATTCAATGCTCATTCTCTATTGGGTAGAGCGACGTAATACACGTAGGATAAGCGATATGCTAACAATATCGCATGCTGTCAAACCAAATGAATGAAACCCGCTAGAAGGGAATAGAACACGTTTTTATTCCATGGAAAAAGTGTCCTGTATGGATAATAATTTACTTGATGACATACTTCAAAGAATATTGTAAAACAGATGTGCGTAGGTTTATGAGCTTTTCCATGTAACACTCTTTACAGTATTATTTTATTACTAATATTGTTATTTTTCTGTATGTTTGTACTTTGATATTCGTGTTTTTGTGGCGAACCGGAATAAATTAGACTAAATTTTATCAACCAGAACTTCAAAGTATTTTCTGCTCCACCTTCATTCTATGGTGTAACGTACGCTGGAGATTTGGGGATTTGTTCGGAATTAAAGTCCGTAGCCTCGAGTTACCAGATATAGTATTAGATATAAAAGGTAAATGTGGCAGATCACAGAATCCAGGGACACACGTCTGCCCGGGGGCATTTTGAGTTATTGACAGATTCAGAAAGTCCAGTTTCTAAGCTTTCCAATGATGCCTTCCATGTGGAGATCTGACAATATTTGAAGAATGTGTGGCCTTTTGAAAGTGTATACTTCTTAAAACAGGAAAGGGAGAAAATCGCCCTCAAAGTTTTCCATCTCAGCTACTCTGGGTGCAGGGCAGGCACATAATGCTGCTCATTTGCATGACATTAAGGAAAGCCCCACCCCCTACGAGCTAGCACAATGCTGCTTTCATGTAAACAAAGATCACCACGTCAATTTTCCTTCCATGCAAAGTATGCCCAACACAATTATGAAGTACAAAAATAAGTCCGAAAGTATACTTTAACGTTTTGAGGTTGAAAAATTACTCACACCATAAGAAAGAAAGATAGCACGATGATGACACAACTAACACAACACTAGTTTCATGTAACCAAACCACAACACTCTCCGTTACATGCAAAAATAACCACACAGCCTTAGATTAATAAACTTCCCCCATCAGAAAGAGAAACGTCGCCTTGCACACACCAATGCCTCCGATGGAATGTAATCCTAGAACACTTCCTTTTGGTTGGGTTTTTTTTTTGCTAGAAATGGTTATCTCCGATGTAAATACCGTGTGTCTGTTTGCTTCGCGGTGTTTCAGCTCCTCTGCGCTCTGTTTAGCTTGTTCATTCCATAGTGAAATCACACGCCTGTATGCAGCTTAAGTAGCCACGAGCTCAGCTCGTATCATACAGCTGATTGGCAAAAAAAAACCAAAAGACTTAAATCATCATGTGAAGGGCCCATATGGTAATTTAGCCACACCCCCCAGCAGGCTACAGTCCTGACAAAAACGAGACAATTTGCAACAAAAAAAATGTATGCTTTTCCAACAAAACAATCTATTATCTGAAATACTGATTGCATTCTTCAAGATCTCAACTTGCACATGATGGAAAAAAACAAAAATCACAAATTTCGAAAAAAAAAATGCTTCTTTTGCGATTATCTCGGATTCGTTTCGGCCGACATGTGTCCCTGGATTCGGTGAGGCGTCACAAATTTTCAAAAATTGTCCAGATGGGGAGAGTTGGGACACTTCATCATGTTACAGGTTATTTCTTGTGGTTTACAAATATAACATTGTTTAAAATGTTTGTTAAAAATGTGGGCGTGTCCCTGTATGAGGAATAAAGCTGTACTGCATTTCAGATTTTTCAAGTGTAGGTCATAAAAAGAATTTTCCCCACACCCAATTATTTTTACTTAGTGGACCGAAAGCTACTGAATTCGAATCACAGACTTCCAATTTTATTCGCTTTTTTTTTTTTAAATAGAATAATTCATGAATTTATCTCCACGTGGCCCTCAATTATCTGCTATTTTTCCTGCTTCTCCATGACACAATTCAAGATACTACATCATGCATCACATCACATGGTGGGCTTTCCCCGTTCGCGCAAGGCATTGTGGGATACAAATTTGAAACAGGAGAGAAAAATGGAGGGCGTGAGTGTGCGAATGAAACGTGAAAGAGCGACTGCAGTAACGGAAAGAAAGTGAGAAGAAAAGACGTTATGTTATATACGAAGGAAAGGAAACGCAGGACCAAACTAATAAATATGGGCGCTCAGCGAGCACCTCGGTGTGATCAGCTGTTCGTTTAGCGACAGAATGATGGAACTGTCAGTGCACGCTCAAAGGGAAACCTGTAGATGGCAGTAATGCAACACTGTGGATGCCAGCTGCTGTAAAACCCAAAAGAAGAAGAAGAAGGTAAACCTGCGCATGCGCACACGGACTTCCTCTGTCTGCCTGACTGCACGAAGCGAGCGATTTCATGCACATTATTTGCTTTAATCCCCTCAAATTAAATAACTTCCCAGCCACAGAATGGCCTGATATTTTGTGAGATATTACAGAAATAAACAGATATCACAATCACCACATTTCAGACGGAACTAAATTTCACCAATTTTATGAAATCGAAAGGCCGTCTCGCTTTAATCTTATTTCATTCCTTTTTGAGACTGGAATTGTTTAAGGCCTCTGCATGCTCTTGCGACAAGGCTTT